>NC_137806.1:17731581-17886350 GCF_963383645.1 Muscardinus avellanarius
TGGATTACAGGTATGTGCCACCACGCCTGGTCGTTACTGCCAACAATCTTACAAATGAATCTGAACATCTTATTACTTACAAAAAAAATCAATCCAAGACTTCCCATTTATTAGATAAAGCCCAAATTCCCTAATGTAATACAAGGTTTTCTTTGTGTTTAATCTTTTTTTTTTTCATTCTTTTCTTCCTTCCTTTCTTTTTTTATTTTTATTTTTTGAAACTAGGAATTAAACTCAGGGGCATTCAACCTCTCAGATATAGTCCTTTGATATATATATATTTTTTTAATTATTTATTTATTTATTTATTTATTTATTTTTGGTGGTACTGGGTGTGGAACTCAGGGGCTTTCTACCTCCGGGCTACACTCCCAGACCTATTTTATACTTTATTTGGAAACAGGGTCTCACTAAGTATCTGAGTCTGGCTTCAAGCCTGTGGGATCCTCCTCTCAGCCTCCCAAGAGCTGGGATTATAAGTGTGTGCCACCACGCCCAGCTTTTCCCCTTTGATTTTTATTTGACAGAAAGTCTCACTAAATTGCTGAGGTTGCCTCAAACCTGCAATCCTCCTGTCTCGGCCTCCCAAGTTCTGGGATTACAGAACTGCACCAGTCTACCAGACTTTCTTTAATCTGGTCCTTGCCAAATTTCCAGCTTCCCTTCTTCCACTCTGCGAGCCCACCATCCTGGACAAAACCTGCGATTCCCTCTAACACGGTGACTCTGCTAACCTGCTCCCTCTGCTTCACTTCTCTCTCCCGGTTTTGTTCAACCCTGACTTGCTTTCCAAGACTAAGCTTTGAGTTATCTTTTCAATAGTAACAACAATAATAATAAAAACATTTCTTAAGTACCTCTTATGCATAAGGCTCCCTACACATGCTCTTACATAATCATCATAACCAGACTTTAAAACTTAGGTCATTGTGCTCGATATAGGTGAATCAGCGGCGACTCAGAGGCTGCCTTCCTGGCAGCTTTGCCTGCGGGTCAGCACCTAGAGCCGCCAAGGGCTGCTTTCTAAGTGTGTCTCGGGTACAATCTCACATAGAGAGGTGAAGTAACTCAGACTACATCTGGTAGCTTTGAAAGAAATGATGTCCACGTTAAAGAAAATAGACTAATAAGATGTTAGGTCGCCGGCATGGCCTCAAAGACCAGAGCGGCTTGAATGTAAGAAAACACACAAGGACAAAAGAGATAAATAAGGTTGTTTTAGGCAGAAATAGGAATCTGAGAAGAGTAGGGTAGAAAGATGGAGCAGGAAGAAAGGGGCTCAGTAGAGAAACAGGGCAGTGTGGCGTGGCGCTAAGGACAGGAGATTTGCTGTCGTGTGTGTGTGTGTGTGTGTGTGTGTGTGTGTGTGTGTGTTACTGGAGATTGAACCCAGGGGCATTATACCTCTGAGCTACACCCCCAACCCCTTTTTATTTTTATTTATTTTTTCTGGTACTGGGGATGGAACCCAAGGGCATTCTACCTCTGAGCTCCCTGCACACGTTCTCCCAGCCCTATTTTTTTATTCTTTATTTTGAAACAGGATCTTGCTAAGTTGTGGAGGGTCTCACTAGTCGATGAGGCTGACTGTGGACCTGTGATCCTCCTGTCTCAGCCTCCCAAGTACTGGGATTACAGGCATACACCACCACACCTGGCAGCAAACCTTATATCATCTCAAGACTAGTGAGACCCTATTTCAAAATAAAGAACAAAAAATAGGGCTGGAGGTGTAGCTCGGAGGTAGAATGCCCCTGGGTTCCATCTCCAGTACTGCAATCAATCAATCAATCAATCAATCAATAAACTTGGCATAGTAGTGCATACCTGTAATCTCAGTACATGGGAAGCTGAGACAGGAGGGTCTTAGGTTTGAAACCAACTTCAGCAATTTAGTGAGGCTCTCGGCAACCTAGTGAGACCTTGTTTCAAGTTGGGGTTGCAGCTCAGAGGTAGAATGCACCTGATTTCAGTCCCCAGTACCACAAAAACACATCACCACCACCACCAACAACAACAAAACTAGTAAATCTTCTGTACCCACATATAATCTTTGTGAAAATGCTCTTGGGTGAAATTGAGGAGAAACAAGCATTAAGTTCCACATTTTCAAAAATTAATTAGCTGGGCGTGGTGACACATGCTTATAATCCCCGCGCTTGGGAGGCAGAGACAGGAGGATCGCGCAGGTTTGAAAAAGCCTCGCTGGCTTAAGAGACCCTGTTTCCAAATAAAATATAGAATAGGTTTGGGAAGCTGGGCGTGGTGGCGCATGCTTGTAATCCCTGCGCTTGGGAGGCGGAGACAGGAGGATCGTGCAGGTTCGAAGCCAGCCGCGTGCGCTGGTTTAGGAGACCCTGTTTCCAAATAAAAATATAAAAAATAGGCCTGGGAGTGTAGCCCGAAGGTAGATGGGCTTCCAGGAACCCCAGTACCACCAAAAAAAAAAAAAATAGTTCTGGGAATGTAGCCCAGAGCCCAGAGGTAGAAGGGTTCCATCACACACACACAAAAAATAAATTGATGATGATGATGATGATGATGATGATGATGATGTGTGTGTGTGTGTGTGTGTGTGTGTGTGTGTGTGTGTGTGTGTGGTTCTGGGGATGGAACCAGGGGCATTCTACTTCTGAACTATACCTCCAGCCCTACTTTATTCTTTTATTTTGAAACAGGGTCTCACTGCATTGCAGGTGGCCTCACTAAATTGCTGAGGCTGAGGCTGACCGCGAACCTATTTCAGCTTCCCAAGTAGTGAGATTACAAGGCGTGTGCCACCATGCCTGGCTAGGTTCCACATCTGAGCTGCTGTGGAAAAAGTTTAGAGTCAGAGGCAACTGTGAGAACATTACCTCTCCTGGAACATGAAGGAATCTTGGGGTGGGCACGGGGTTTGTAAATGAGGTGGAATGGTGTTTCAAGCCTACCTTAACCTAGGGCTTAAAAATCAGGGCGATCTCAGCTGGTGTCTCCATTACACATTATCACTATGCAATACTCCAGACAAGTCATTCCCTACACACGTAAGTGTTCATTTGCCTTCGTCTCTCCTAAGTTTATCAGTAAAATGTCTTTCTGAAAGACTCCATTATTCATCTCTATATCCCCAATGCCTGATAAATATTAGTGTACCTAGAGGATCCTCAGTGAATGTTGGTTAAAAGAACAATTGTAACCAGGTGTGGTGGCGCATGCCTATAATACCAGTACTTGGAAGGCTGAGATAGGAGGATCATAAATTTGAGGTCAGCGTGTTGTAACTTAGTGAGATTCTACTTCAAATGAAAAATAAAAAGGGCTGAATAAAAAGGGCTGGGGAGGTAGTTTAGTGATATAACCCACCTGGGTTCAGTCCCTCATTCCACTACCAAGAGAAAGAGAGAGAAGAAGGAGAGGAGGAGGATGAGGATGATGATGAGGAGGAGGAGGAGTTACATTTATGCTCAGCATGGTGACATGCAGCTGTAATCCCAGGCTGAGATGTAAGGTTCTTAAATTCCAGGCTAGTATAGACACCACAAGGAGACCCCATCTCAAAAAAAAAAAAAAAAGAAATAGAATTGTCACATTGACATAAATTTATTGAATTAAGAATAAATAAACAAACCCTGATACTTGAAAAAAAAAAAAAAAAAAGAAATAGCCGGGCATGGTGGCACACGCTTGTCATCCCAGCATTCGGGAGGCTGAGACGGGAGGATTGCAGTTCGCGGACAGCCTCAGCTACTTAGTGAGGCCCTCCGCAACTTAGTGAGACCCTGTTTCAAAATAAAGAATAAAAAATAGGGCAGGGGGTGTAGCTTGGAGGTCGAGTGCCCCTGGGTTCCATCCCCAGACCTGCAAAACAAAACAAAACAAAACAAAAAATAAGAAAGAAAGAAAAAGAAATAGAATTGTCACATTGACATAAATTTATTGAATTAAGGATAAATAAACCCTGATACTTGAAAAAAATAAAAAAAAAGAACAAAGGGGCACTTGCCCGAGACTTTGGTCACCCAAACCCTGCCCCAGATGACCAGGAGGTGGGACATTGGACATACAGACGAGGAAGATTATTCTCAGGCTTTAGAATTTAATGTCTCCCCCACTTTTTTTTTTTTTTTTGGTACTAGGGATTGAAGCCAGGGGTATTCTATCTCTGAGCTATACCTCTAGCCCTATTTTATTTTTAAACAGGGTCTCCCTAAGTTTCTGAGGCTAGCCACAAACCTGCTATCTTCCCATGTACTGGGATTACAAGTATGTGCCACCACGCCCGGGCAGACAATGTCTTCCCTCTTGAGTTATTGGCTTACTTGGTACCTGTCACTCTTTCCTGTTTCTGCCTTTTGAAATGAGAATGTCTGCTCTAAGCCTGTCTTACGGTATTTCAGAACTTGTCTTGATTTCAGAGGCTCTTAGCTGGAAGGGAATTTGCCTCAGGATACCTTGCGCCTCTTCCATATCTGATTTAGACAAGACTCTGATGTGGGAGCTTTAGAGTCCATGCTGGAATGAGTGGAGACTTTGGGAGCTACTGGGATCCAATGAATGGGTCAGTGTATGAGAAGAACATGAGTTTGGGGGTCTGGGCAAAGAGTCTTTGTTTTCAGCGCTTGGCTCTTTAAAAACTCATTTTGGGCCAGGTGTGGTGGCTCACACTTGTAATCCCAGCGCTTGGGAGGCAGAGATAGGAGGATCGCGCAGGTTCGAAGCCAGCCGCGCTGGCTTAAGAGACCCTGTTTCCAAAAAAAAAAAAAAGTATAAAATAGGTCTGGGAGTGTAGCCCGGAGGTAGAAGGGCTTCCAGGAACCCCAGTACCATGAAAAAAATAAATAGATAAAATAAAATTCTTTAAAAAAAAAAAAGAAGAAATGAGGGACAAGGTGACAGAGTTATTCCATAGGAAAGAGAAAGATGAGAACAAAATTTAGAAGGTTAATCAAGTTAAAGAGAGCTTGAGAAGGTTAAAAATATGTTGCAAAAGATAAAACTAAAAAAAAATGTATGTGTAATAAGATTGGTTAAAATTGTAAAAATCCTTTAAAAGGTTTTCAAAAAGTCACATTTAATGCTTTAATTTTATGTTTAAAACAATTAGGTTTTCTTGAGATGTTGCTCTGTCCTTGGTAAAATTTTACAAAATATTAGCCTAAGAGCAAATATCTTTTTTTCACATTTTATTAAAACATTTTCCTGTGTTTTGTTAAAACAATAGGGTTTCTTCTTTTTTTTCCTTTTTTTTCTTTTTTTATTGGTGCACTGTATTCATACATCACAATGGGATTTAAAAAAAAAAAAACTTTTGTAGACATACATGCACACATCGCCCAATTAGCCCCCACCCGATCCCCACCCTGTACCCTCCCCATCCCTCCTTCCCATGCTTGACTTAGTGGTTTGAAATCAGAAAATATACATCTTCTAGCTTTGTTCTTTTTCAAGATCGTTTTGGGTATCTAGAATCCATATTCCATACTAGGATAGATTTTTTTCTGAAAAATAAATATATAAATATATGATAGTTTCACCTAAAAAAAAGAAAAAAAATAATCTCTGGTAAGAAAGAAAGCAAAAAGAAATATTGAAATGTTATCTTTAAGTCATCAAAAGCTTGGTATCAGACAAATGAAACTGTTATGTGAGATTACTATTGTTAATTTTGGATAAATTGATATAATACTAGATGTCAACCACTAAGCCAAGCATGGGAAAGAGGGATGGGGAGAGAATGGGGTGGGGATCGGGTGGGGGCTGACTGGGTGAGGTGTGCATGTATGTCTACAAAAGTTTGTATCCCACTATGATGTATGAATACGGTGCACCAATTAAAAAAAAAGAAAGAAAAGCATCTGATTTCTTATTTTTTTGTGTGTGACATTTCACTATAAATGCCATAATTTTGTTCTCCCTTATGGCTGGGCAAAATTCCATTGTGTACATAGCTCATAGTTTTGAAATCCACTCATCCATTGAAGGACATCTTGGCTGGTTCCAGTTTGGCAGTGGTGAACTGTGCAGCTATGAACATGCTTGCTCATGCATTAGTTTGGTATTTTGGTTTTCATTGTTTTTGGTAGATACCAGAGGTGGTATTGCTGGATAACATGGTAAGTTCATTTTCCTTCTTCTGAGGATCTTCTATACTGTTCTCCAAAGTGGTTGCACCAGCTTTCAATCCCACCAACAATGTAGTAGAGCTTCTATTTCTCCACACTTATTCACACTTACTGAAAACCTGAAAGCTAGAAGGTGAGTAACTTTGCAGGGTGATCCACTCACAACCAATTATTTTTTAAATAGAGGTCACTTGGATCTAGAAATCTGCTAAGAGATTAGGTGAAGCAGCAGCAGCTTCTATTGCATCCTGGCCACACAGTTGAAGAAACCCACTGGCCCTTTGCTGTGAAGCAGGCCCCAGTTCCAGGCCTGCCACGCAACAGGCTCCAGGCCCAGCCTTTCTGGCTCCAGACCTGGTCCCGCCCTGCGGTGGGCTCTGGGCCTTGCCCACTGGCTCCAGAATTGGCCTTGCCCTGCGACAGGCTCCAGGCCAGCCCGCAGGCTTCAGACCCAGCCTTCCCCGCGGCAGGTTCTGGGTCCAGCCTGCTGGCTCCAGACCAGGCCTCTCCCCATGGCAGGCTCCAGGCCGACCCACTGGCTCCTGACCCGGCCTTGCAGTGTGGCAGGCTGTGGTTCCTGTCACTGTGGGCATGATGTTTACAGAGGTTCCCATTTTTCCCTCCACATATATTTTAGCAGGAGAAAAGAGCATGTGTCATTTGCAGAAGCTGAGAGCCCAATTCTCTAGCAGCAATGGATTTTACCTCCCCGCTGAAAGTGGAGGCTCACAGCCTCACTATGGAGAGCAAAATCCACTGCTCCAAGCACACCCTGACCCTCAGCGCAGCATAGAGGAGCACAGTGGCCATGAGCTGAGGTCTCCCGGGGCACCCAGTGCAGCAAATTGGCCCAGCAATATGGGCAGGGCTCTCTCTGACTTGCCCCGGACATTTTTCTTACTTAGTGTGTTGTCTAGAATTCCTGTGCCCTTGGCTTCCAGGTTGTGCGGTGCCAGCCGACCCGACTCTGCGGGGCTCCATCTGACGTGCCCTGAACATTTTTCTTACATAGTATGCTGTCCAGAGTACCTGAGCATGTGGGGCAGGTGCAGTCTATTTTGGGGGAGGTTTCCTCAAAAGTTCAGGGTGGATTAGAATGAATCTACCTGCCTCTCCCTGATACCGGCTGTTGCCACCGTCACCATCTTGGCCCTCCTCCCGAGCATTTTTCTTACATAGTATGTTGTCCAGAGTTCCTGAGCACGTGGGGCAGGAGCAGTCTTTTTTGGGGGGATATTTCTCCAACAGTTCAAGGGGGGTTGGATTGGTTTTATCTACCTCTCCCAATATTGGCCACCGCTGCCACCGCCATCTCGGCCATCTTGATCCATCTTTTCTTTCTTAAATTTTAGTTAGGAAGTCATGGCTATAAATGTCTCTCTATATTTTCCCAATCAGATATTAAACCAAAATCTGATGTCTGGGGTTTCTCAAAGGAACACCTGTCCTATTTGGCCGCTGCCAGCAATTATTGCTGTGGCCGCAGTCACCACTGCAACCGCGGCCGCTGCCATCTTCTCTATATCTAATATTTAAGCCATCTCAAAATCCTTGTCATTTAACACCCTGATTTACATCTGTTTTGCTTTGACTAAATGCCATCAGCAAATAATTCTGCTTTGTTTTTTTCAGGGCTAGAAATGGAACCCAGGGATATTCTACCTCTGAGCTACACTCCTAGCCCTATTTTTTTTCTTCTTTATTTTGAAATAGTGTTTCACTGAGTTGCAAAGGACCTCACTAAGTAGCTGAGACTGTCCTTGAACTGTGATCCTCCTGTCTCAGCCTCCTAAATGCTGGGATTACAAGCGTGTACCACCACATCTGACTTAATTCTGTTTTTAATCATGGGTGTTGTTCGCTAATACTTATTAAAGGTCTAAAGCTATTCTTTAAATTTCTGTCAATACTATTAACCTGCATAAAGCTATAATTATAGTTATCTTATTTGGCAGTAAATTCTAAATTTCACTCCAATAATATGGGTTATCAATATATGCAACTGTGTTAAAATACAATTTATTTTTCCCAAGTATCTTCTAACATACAAAGCTTAACAAGATAATTTATCAAGCTAATATCTTCCAAAAATTATGAATAGCAATATATTTTTAAGATTTATGTTATAATTAATTATACTATCCAATTTTAAACAAAAATAACTAAAAGCCCTTAGATGCTTGGCATTTCAAATCACAAAGATAACCAAACACACTTAAAACATTTCAAATCAAGCCACTCCTATTAAGGTTGGGTATTCATAATAATTATGTATAAAAGGTCTAACTTTAATAAAATTTGTTTATGTCATCAGATATTATCAAAACTATTATACAAATTAAATTCATTTTTGTCCCTAGCATTTTTATTTTATATTTTCCTTTCATATCCCTATCATTGTGTCTCCTGACATTACAGTTGTACAACTTCTAACAATGTTTTATCAGCCAGGACCTATTAATCTCTTTTAAAACAAAGAAGGGGGACTTCCGGGAAGATGGCGACCGAGAAAAGCGGGGCTTAAGAGCCCCGCTAACAACAAATCTCCATTACCACAAAATCAGCGCCTTTCATAGCCAGAAAACACCATCACCAGTGAAACAAAAAATCACCAGGCTCCAGAGAGAAAGCGGACTGAGAACAGAGCCACAGAAGAGATACACCGGCCTCGCGCCCGAGGACGCGGCAGACGCGGCAGCAGCGCCATACTGCCGGCGGCAGCGGCGAATTCACCAGACGGCCACAGCAAGCCGAGGTGAGCCACTGCGGAACAGCTAGGCGAGATTTCTCCGCGCAGAGAGCATCTACAGCTCCCAGTGGCCGAGCTCAGCACACGCTGCAGGGATTCAGAGTAGAAATCAAAATCAAGAAGAAAAACGCCAGCCCCACAGCCGAGGGCGTAGCAGCGGCACCATATTGCTACCGGCGGCAGCAGCAGCAAATTCAGCGAGGCCAGTACAGCTACATCTGCGTACTCAAGAACAGTGAGTAAAATTGCGGGTCACAGAGGAGAAATCCCTGGAACTTGACCCAGTGGGGGAGGGGCGGTGGCCGAGATATCACACCCTAGGAGAACGTGCAACCTGGCACCCCCCACAGTCTAAAGCAGCCTCTATCGACTCTCTGGGTCAGAGACTCTGTGATAAAACCCAGTAAAGGAGTAGTGGGGTCTGAGATACTACTGACTCGAGATCCAGAACACCTTAAGGGAAGTCATAGTGACCCAAGGGAAGAACCCAGAGAAGGTACAAACATCCAAAATCATGGGAAAGAGGAATAATACTGGAGCAATGAATGCCCACAACCCCACAACATCAGAACCCGATAAAACAGAAAATCAGAGATTTCTAGAAGATCAAATCAGGAAAATAACTGTAGAAATAATAGAGGTGCTTCAAAAAGAACTCAGAGAGAGCCAAAAAGAGATAAAGGATGCAATTAATGAAGTAAAGGCCTCAATTCAAAGCACAAACAACCGATTAGAACACATGGAGAACAGAATCTCGCTCTTAGAAGATGAGCAATCCAAAAATGAACTCATAGTTTCTAATCTAGAAAAAAATATCCGACAGCAGGAGTCTGATATTGAAGAAATATGGGCCCATTTTAAGAGAGCTAACCTAAGAATTATTGGAATAGAGGAGGGAAAAGAAAGTGAAACCAAAGGGATCAACAATCTCTTCAAGGAAGTAATAGCAGAAAATTTTCCAAACATAGAGCAAGAGGTTGATACAAAGGTCCAGGAAACTTATAGAACTCCCTTTAGACAGGATCGGAGAAGAGGATCCCCACGCCACATAATTGTCAAAATGACCAATGTGGAAGCCAAGCAGAGAATCTTAAAGGCAACAAAAGCAAAGGGCCAAGTGACATTCAGAGGCAAACCAATTAGAATCACTCCAGACTTCCCAAACCAAGTCATGAGAGCCAGAACGGCTTGGAGTAACATATTCCAAACTCTGAAAGAAAACAACTTCCAGCCAAAAATTTCCTACCCAGCAAAACTTTCTATCAAATTAGATGGAGAAATAAGAAGCTTCCATGACAAACAGAAACTGAAGGAATTTATGTCTTCAAAACCAGCACTAGAGAAAATACTCAAAGAGATTAACTACAAAGAAGAAATAGGTAACACACATCAGAACTAGAGAAACAAGATTTTCCATCCAACAGACAACTAAGATTGGTTATCTGTGGAGATTCATTATTTATGTTAGTCTTTTACCTATCTCTAAAGGGTATTGTTTGCCTTTATTGTTGTTAATTTTTAGGATTTCTAGTTGGAATATTAATATACCTTCAGATATAGCATTTGGAAATATTTTATCCCATTCTATTAGTAACTGTTAACCCTGTTTACATTGTCTTTGGATATACAATTTTTTTTTTTTAGGGAGTTTGTATACTCCTCTGTTGCCTGTGCCATTGAAATCATAACCAAGAAATCACTGCCAATTTCAATGTTGTGAGGTTTAATGACCCAGATTTTCTCCTAAAAGTTTATAGTCTTAAGATTTATATTTAGGTCTATTATCTATTTTGAGTTAATACTTGTATGTGGGATTAGGTAAGGGTCCAATTTTATTCTTTTCCATGTAATTATTATTTTTAACAATATTTAGTTAAAAGATTTTTATTTCCACCACCAAATGTTCGTGGAAACCTTGTCAAAAATAACTTGACAATATAGGGAAGAATTTAGCTCTAGGCTTTTATTTAACTCCAATGGTTTATATATCTGCCTTTAGAATAGTACTACACTGTTTCAATTATTGTAGCTTTATATGGTTTGAAATCAGAAAATATATATCTTCTAGCTTTGTTCTTTTTCAAGATCGTTTTGGGTACCTAGACTCCATATTCCATATTAGGATAGATTTTTTTCTGAAAAATAAATATATAAATATATGATAGTTTCACCTAAAAAACAGAAAAAAAATATTCTCTGGTAAGAAAGAAAGCAAAAAGAAATATTGAAATGTTATCTTTAAGTCATCAAAAGCTTGGTATCAGACAAATGAAACTGTTATGTGAGATTATCATTTTTAATTTTAGATAAATTGCCATAATACTAGATGTCAACTACTAAGCCAAGCATGGGAGGGAGGGATAGGGAGAGAATGGGGTGGGGATTGGGTGGGGGCTGACTGGGAAAAGTGTGCATGTATGTCTACAAAAGTATGTATCCTACTATGATGTATGAATACAGTGCACCAATAAAAAAAAATTAAAAAAAAAACAAAGAAGGGGAAACATTGAGTTGTCCTCTCCCTAAAGACTCTTTTATTACTCTTAATTTTTTTTTCTTTCAAATTGATGATAATTCTCTTACAACATCTCAGACTTCACTGACTCAGCTTATTCCTCAGGTCTTCTAAAAAGGATCCCTTGAATGGAAAATCGAACTATCCCTTTCTGATATGTTATGTAAAAAATAATGATGCTTGTGTTTAAATTCCAGGTAAAAATATCAGCCCACATCAAACAAGAAACTCAGGAGATGACTGAAGAAATCGAGAGGCTAAATAAAATTCCCCCCTCAGGGCGTGGCAGTCGCTCAAGCAGCGGCGTGAGGACATCCTCTGCTCGTCTGATCACCTCTTCTACTTGTTCTGCTCACCTGATGCCTCGGGGGCAAGTCAAGACCCACTCGAGATGGATCCAAAATTGGATAGATTGGGTTAGTCATAAGCTAGAATTCCAGGAACTATTTACTTAACCAGTACTGTGCAGTTGCCAAAATAGCTTCTTGGCACAAGAAATAGTTCTGAATAGGAATATAACCTTATAGGAAAATCTGGATGGATTCCTTTGTGTGTTTCATGGCAGATTAGAGAATGTTTCAGACCTGGAAGACAGACTGGCTAGCCTCTGTGTTATGGTTGTCACGGTGCTGTGGGCTCTTTTCCTCTATTCAACGAGAATTTGTTGAATAGAGAAATTAAAACAGATAGACAATTGGTGCAGCTTCAACAAGTCTTTATTACAAAATCAGTAGGAAATAGAGAGGGAAGAGAAGAAAAGCAGTGTGCACGGGGCACTCTGGAGAACCCCAAAGTGGAACTCTGCCCCTCTCTTTATCCTTGACCCTTAAATAAATTTTGTACCTGTATGTTCTTATCAGCGTTGCCAAGGCAATGTGCTGTAACTTTTTTTTTGGCCAGGCAGTACCTCTTTGCTTTCAGACAGTGCACTTACTAAGTGCAGGGGTCAGTAATTTACCTTGTTCCCACCTCTATTGTGTCAGGTTGTATTGGTTGCTCATCAAACTATGGATGCTTGGAAGCAGCACATGGAGTTTACCTATCCTATACCCAGGCTGGGTCACAAAGGAGAGGAGGTAAACAGAGGCACTGGTTGCCTCTACATATTTTCAGGATGAAAGTTTTTCAATAGTTTCTAGGGCTTTAAAGTCTAAAGGCCTTAATTTCCTTTACATTCTTACTATAGGTTAGTCATTAAAACAAATGGCAGAGAGAGAGAGAGAAAGAGAGAGAGAGAGAGAGAGAGAGAGAGAGAGAGGGAGAGAAGCTCTGCAGTGCTGCAGTGTAACAGCTACCACCCCTTCCTGCCTGAGTGCCCATGCAGCACCCAGGCTCTTACTGTTTTTTATATTTTTGAAATTCATATCAGAGCAACATTTCAATACCGGCACACTATATACCTAGAAAAAAAAAATCTAAAGACACAATTAATTTTTTTACCAGTTTCAGTTCTGATGTCTGGCTACAGGTTAATGCCACATAATTCACTACCCAGCTTTTGTGTGCCCAGAGGAGACAGTGGGATCCACCAAATGAGTTATTAAGATGGTCAACATGGATAATAGCTCATCCCCAAAAGATGGCTATGACAGGGAAAGAGGTTATTAAATGGAGACCCCATGGAAACTTTTAGATGGCTTTATGGTATTGTTATGGGAAAACACAATAACTTCTGTAGGTTCTTGGCTTCTGTGGTAAAAAGAATTTCAACACGCACTTGAAATAAAAGTCAGAGATAAAGGCAGAGGTTTTAATTTAATTAAAGACTCAGGTTCAGGGGAAACACTGGCTATCTTGAAAAGCATAAGAGCGTTACGGTTTGAGAATTATGTTATGCTTTTGGGGAAACTGTCCCTGAAGACCCCTGTTAGGGTTCTGGACACAATTTCCCTCAAAACACACAAAAAACACAAAAACAGAAAAACCATGAGTTCTTATCCTGAGCTAAGGATAAATACACATTAGCCTTGCTGAAGATTTAAAGAAGTTTATTAAAAAGATAGAAATACAGAAGATAGTTACAGCCTCATGTTGTAACACAAGGGAGTGGTTTGAACAAATTCACCGAGATACAACATGTGGACCAGACTTTTATACACATGACTTCCATCTTGTTCATGTAATTCTGACATAGTAAACATTCCTGTAAGGTTCCTCCTCCTACCCTGTAAGGTACCTCCCCCTGCCAAGGTGTCTTTCAAAAAGGTCAATCCCCTCCTCCCATCCTAGCTAGATTATTATGTAGGTCTGTCTTTAGAAAGAGGAAGTCCTAGCTCCCCTCGCCTATGGACTTGCTAATTACTTTTAGCTAAGTCAATCTAAGTTTCAATAGCTGCTTGCTTCCTGACCAAACCAAGACCAAGTCTTCCTTTCCCCAGGTCTGCCATTTTGACACAATTATTTTTGAAATACATCTATTAATAATCAGAGCTTTCTCAAATCTTCCCAAGCCATTCCCAATACTGGTACAAGAGCAGCCATGGCAAGAGCTACAAAAGCTGTCCCCAAATGGCTAAGTGAAAATGGCAAATAAAAGTGGCAAAATGGGTCTGAATTGCTCAGAGCTCTACTTTTTATGTAGCTTTCTAGAGGGGGGGAGGCCAGATCACATGGGATGGAGGCCTCTCCTCTGAAGCTTTCTGGTTCACAGGAGCTTCACAAAAGGTGGGAATTCTTTAGATAAGAGTCCCAGGGAGCAGAGACATAAAGCAGGTGTCAGGCTCTTTAACAAAACGGTGTGACCTTTGGGGGGATCTCCCTGGAGGTGAAAAGAACTTTAACAAAATGTGAAGCTCAGGTTGTAATCACCTCAGGAATTTCCTGAGTCAGCCTATTTTGATTTAAAAGTGTGGGCCTGGCTTTTTAGAATAGCAGAGCTCTGTTAAACTGAGGATTTCAGATTTTCAAACCATATCTTCCTTCCTTTCCTTTCCTTTTTACCTAAAATTTTATTCTTCTATTCTACCTCATAATTTCCCCCCACTGAGACTTTTGGTCTCTTAATCATAAGTGTTGCCGAAGGACAAAGGTCCAACTTGTGCAACTTCTTCTTAGCTGACAATGTGGGGCTGTCCCTGCCTATCCAGGGACAGAAAGTCTCATCTTAACTAATCTAAAGGAGATGTGGGGTGGTCAGGTTTATTGGTGGCCACAGACCCATCATCCTTTAATATTCTGGAATAGAAGGCATAAGCATTAGAGAGATATTAGTCTTAGACAACAGCAAATTAAACAACAGAAAAGTATACCGATGCAAAATATACTGGCAAAGAAAATAAAACTTTCATCCCACCATGATGTCAATCCATCGTTTTCACAAAGGGGAATATCCACCAAGGTAATTTAGGTGAAATGAAAGTGGGTACTAACTCACAAATCCAACAGACACTTTAAAACTTATCCTGGCCAGGCATGGTGGCACATGCTTGTAGTTCCAGTATTTGGGAGGCTGAGACCGGAGGAGTGCGGTTCGCAGACAGCCTCAGCTACTTAGTGAGGCCCTCTGCAACTTAGTGAAACCCTGGTTCAAAAAAATAATAAAAAAATAGGGCAGGGGGTATAGCTCTGAGGTTGAATGCCCCTGGGTTCCACTCTCTGACCCGCAAAAAAAAAAAAAAAGAAAAATATTCTGATCCAGTGTTCTTGGTCCTTTTAAAATCTTCTAATAGCTCACAGGAATAGTGCTCACAGATCTTATTCCTGACTTTAGGGCCTTGTTCCTGTAAAGTCTCAAGAGGGACAGGTTTAATTTAGACATATGAATCCAGGAATTGTGTCCCTGTAGCTTAAGAACTATGGGAGTGCTAAGAACTTAGAAAGGACCCATTTACTTTGGGAGAAGCTGATCTAAGAGTGAGGCCTTTCTAGGTTTTGAGTAAGATGACTACCTGGTTGTACTTTTGCTACATAGGTTAAGGGGCAGTAAACGTAACCAGGGCATTGGGGTGTTCAGAGGAAGTACCTTTTCCTCTAGTCACCTCCTAAAGGCTCACTACTGCGTAGCCTGATTTCTGTATTTCCTCACTCATGTGGCTGCTCCCATCAGTAAACCTTTTTACATCAAGGTTAGTTAGAGGCTGATCTTTAGGCTCAGGCCTGCTAGCATACAAGAGTGGACTATATTATCTTTTAACAAATTTAAGACATTATAAATCAATTTGGCCTTGGGTGCTGTCAACCCCAGGTACAATACAGGTCTCTTTAGAAAAGAGTCCTAGGAGAGAGAAAATGAGCAGAGAACTAAGCCCTGTATCTAAAGAAAACTGATATCTTTACCTGCCACATCAAGAGTCACCCAGGCTCCTCTACTGCAATTTCCAGCTGGCTAGAGGCTGATCAGAAGGTGCCTTGGGCATCCTCAGTCTTTAAAGGCAATCATGATGGGAGCACATGACCTCACTTCCCTTCAGAGGTGAGGGCAACATGCTTTACAATGTTTTTTCTTTGAGGAGGGGGCACATCCCATGTGCAGATGGACTCTGCTTAGGGTAGTCCTTGACCCAGTGCCCAAGCTCTTTGCAATAATGGCAGATGCCAGGCCTTGAGCTCCTTTCTCTCTATCTCTGGGAGGAGCCTTTGGGTATCTCTAAGGGGGTGGGGACTCATTACCCAATGCCAGGGCAATTAAGTGGGCTTGCCTCTGTGTCTGCATTTGTCTTCTCTGGTCCTTCCTTCATTTTGTCTACCTTGTCTCTGTTGTTGAAAACTCCAAAGGCCAAATTTAAAAGCTGATCAATGAGCCTGGCGTGGTGGCGCTTGCTTGTAATCCCTGCGCTTGGGAGGCAGAGACAGGAGAATCGCGCAGGTTCAAAGCCAGCCGCGCTGGCTTAAGAGACTCTATTTCCAAATGAAAAAAAAAAAAAAAAGTATAAAAATAGGTCTGGGAGTGTAGCCCGGAGGTAGAAGGCTCCTGACTCAAGAATGTGGTGAGATGCCCTGAGCCTCCAAGTGATCCCAGATTCCGATATCAACTAACACATTTTGGAGTGTAATAAAAGGCATGGGGTCTGTGCTGGAGACAGGGCAGGTTTACAGGAAGGAATCTCCACATCAAAAGACCTGCCCCGGAGAAAGGGCAGATCTAGTCAGGTCAGAAGACTGGTTATAAAAATACTTAACACCCAAGCCGGGCATGGTGGCGCACACTTATAATCCCCGCGCTTGGGAGGCGGAGACAGGAGGATGGCGCAAGTTCAAAGCCAGCCGCGTGCGCTGGCTTAGGAGACCCTGTTTCCAAATAAAAATATAAAATAGGTCTGGGAGTGTAGCCTGGAAGTAGAAGGGCTTCCAGGAACCACAGTACCACCAAATAAATAAATAAATAAATAAATAAATAAATAAATAAATAAAATACTCAATATCCAAGCCGGGCGTGGTGGCACTCGCTTGTAATCCTAGCATTCAGGAGGCTGAGATAGAAGGATCACAGTTTGCAGACAGCCTCAGCTATATATATAGTGAGGCCCTTCGTAACTTAGTGAGACCCTGTTCCAAAATAAAGAATTAAAAACAGGGCAAGGGGTGTAGCTCGGAGGTCGAATGCCCCTGGGTTCCATCCCCAGACCCACAAAAAATAAAAATAAAAAATAAAAATACTAAATATCTGAAAAACTTCAGTGACTTCAAGTCATCCCATTGTCACTCTATCTGTGACATATCTTTCCATCTTTGTAATAATAAAAATTGCTTAAGCTCACAGCAAAAGAGTTCGGAGTAGTGTTTTCTATGCCTAGTTCAGAACAAGAACCCGTGGTTACGTCTCTCTCACTGGGACAGTTTTGGGAGCCCAACAGGGTCCCCAGAACAGTTCTAGCACTGTGACAGTCAGTACTTTAAGCCATTATTTTAACAAAATAAATCCTAAAAAAAACAACCAAACAAACAATGTAGCCTGGCATGGTGTCACACACTTGGAATCCCAGTACTTGGGAGGATGAGACAGGAGGATTGTGAAAGTTTGAAGCCAACCTCAGCTACTTAGTGAGACCCTGTTTCCAAATAAAACATAAAAAAAATAGGTCTGGGAGTATAGCCTAGAGATAAAAGACCCCTGGGTTATGTCCCCAGTACCACACACACACACACACACACACACACACACACACACACACACAAAATGTACATTACTATTTAAATATTTACTAGGGAAACAGTATGATAGTAATTGTTGCTCCCTGAAGGTGGAGCCCTATTTCTTTTTCTAAGAGTTAGACACTATTAGCAGGAAAAATATTTATCTTGACTAAGATGATAGGCCAGACAAAGAGAATGATATTTTCTTTCCTGGCTAAATCTATTTAAATTAACAAAACTGAGTTGGACATGGTGGCACATGCTTGTAATCCCAGTACTTGGGAAGTTGAGACACTCTGGGGCCAACCTCAGCTACTTAGGCCCTCTGCAACTTAGTGAAACCCTGTTTCAAAATAAAGAGTTAAAAATAGGGCTGTGGGTGTAGCTTGGAGATAGAATGCCCCTGGCTTTAATCCCTAGTAGCACACACACAAAATAAATAAACAAATAAAAATTAATTGAGCCGGGTGTGGTGGTGCATGTTTGTAATCCCAGCATTCGAGAGGCTGAGACAGGAGGATAAGAGGTTTGAGGCCGGCTTCCACAATTCAGCAAGACCCTCAGCTGATCCTGATTCAAGTGATCCTGTTTCAAAATAAAAAGGGGGGAGCGAAGCCAGGCATGGTGGCGCACACTTATAATCCCAGCATTCGGGAGGCTGAGACAGGAGGATTGCGCTTCATGGACAGCCTCAGCTACTCAGTGATGCCCTTTGCAACTCAGGAAGACCCTGTTTCAAAATAAAGAATAAAAAATAGGGCTGGGGGTGTAGCTAGGAGGTAGAATGCCCCTGGGTTCCATCCTCAGTACAGAAAAACAAACAAATAAATAAATAAATAAATAAGAAAAAATAAAAAGGGGGTTGGGGGTGTGGCTCAGTGATAGAAAGTCCCTGGATTCAATCTCCAGAATAAATAAGTAAATGGTAAGTGAAGTCGAGCCAGACCACGGAGTTTCATCTCGAGAGAGCCCTGATCTCCACTTTGATCTCACTTCCTGTCTTCAGAACAGTCTTTCTGTGCCTGTCTTTTCAGAGATCGCTGACTTGCTGAGGGTGAAGGAAGTGAAGGACGGTGAGAAGATGTGGTGTGAGTGGGCGTGGTGGCGCAGCCTGTGATCCCAGCAGGTGGAAGGCGGAGACCTGGGCATCCTGGTTCATGGCCAGCCTCAGCTACTTAGCGAGGCCATTCGCAACTCAGTGAGACCCTATTTCAACAATAAAAAGACTATAAAAGAGGGTGTAGATCGGAGGTACAATGCCCCTGGGTTCTGTCCCCAGTACCGGAAAAAAAAAAAAAAGAAAAGAAAAGAAAAAGAAGAAGGCGGAGGAGGAGGAGGAAGAGGAAGTGGAGGAAGAGGAGGTGGTGGTGTGGAGGTTGTTGTGTTTAAGGGCTCCAATAGTTTGCTTTAATTGGCCTGAGGTGTGTTATATGAGGATTTAGGCTAAAAAATTGGCAACCTGCTTGCCGGAGTCCAGCCCTAGCAAGCGTCGGGGGCCCGCCAGCGGTGGAGTGAGGAATCGGTAAAGTTCGGTGGAGAGTGAAGCTGTTTTATTTATTTTATATTTTTGCTTTCTCTACTTTTGGTTTTGGCAAGCATTTTATACTTTTTTTGGGCTACATTCTACTCTTACATTTTTTTTTCAGAATTAATACATTAGTAAGTATACAAAGAACTAATATATCAAGGCAAGGTGACAGGGCCAGTTTCTTTTTTAAGGGAACATTTCCTCTTACAAGCAACCATGAAAAGATCAGAAGTTTATTATTAACTACTAATATAATATCAAAATAATATCCTATGCTAACCATTATACTCTGTGATTAATATACATCATTGTTTTTTAATCAATAGGCACTACTGAGGAGAGGAGCATTTCATACTTTCCCACGTCCCAAGGCTGTGCCTGGTACCCATCTGTTCTGCTGCTGCACACATACCCAGTGTAGGACCAAGGGGGTAGGGTTACTGGGGGGTCAGTAGCCACTCTACCGTAGCCTACCTCTGAGTAAATATGCTGGGTTTTTAGAACGCATGACGGTGGGAACAACTTGTCTTGGCTCTGTTTTAGGTGTATTGTTAATATTTGCTCGGGAAAAACCTGGGGAGGATCGGTTGCCTTTAAGGCTTGTTTTGCTTGTTATTGTCAGTCATTTGGAAATTTAGGTGCAACTCATACATAAATGTAACAGTTTCAGGGAGTAAATGTTGAATTATTTTTAAAAATATGAAGCCATTAATAACATAAGTATCTTTTTGACAATAAGGCCAATTCCAAAATATCCCCAAATCTCCATGCCTAATACTATTCCCCAGAAGGAGATGCCACACACCTGTTCCAGGGAATATCTGCCATGCAGCATTCCTGCTACAATGAGCCTTGCTCAATTTTAGACTGGAAAGAAGGCATGGCACCTACTCCTTAAAGAACCTGTTCAAGCCGGGTCTACTATTGCATGCCTGTAAGCCCAGGATTCGGGAGCCCGACAGGAGGATCACAAATTCAAGGCCAGCCTTAGCAACTTAGTGAGGCCCTTCATAATTTAGTGAGACCCTGTTTCAAAAATAAAATAGGGCTGGGGGTAATTAGAGGTAGAATGCCCCAGAGTTCAATTCCCAGTAACACACACACATTCACACACACAATACACATACACACACACACATACACACACACACACACACACACACATGCTCACTCACACACACAGACCTGGTTAAATCAGTGTACTAGTATTGGGAAGAGGTTTTAAAATGTATTAATGTATCAGTATTGGGAAAGACTTCCAATTTTGAAAACATGTCGTGTATACTAAAGAAAGCCAGGACTCCTAAGGAGAAGGGACTTGTAATTTACATTTCTAAAGAGAAGGAAGAAAGCCGAGCCAGGGAAGAGGATTCTTTACATTTCTAAGGAAAACCAAATGGCCTGAGGGATGGGAGAAAATCCCAGATCCCACAATTTCACACATCTTGGGGGATGGAACAAGAGGTGTAGAGGGCTGTGTTTGGAGGCAGGACAGCCACCCCTTCTGGGGAAAATCCACCTGAAGATAGCAGAAAGACTAGAGATAGGGCTAGAGATATCTACAGATCAAAGGACCTGCCGCAGAATTGGTCTTGATAAAAACACTCAGTATAATGGAGTTCTTCGGTATTTTCATTAGAATTGCCCCCCTGTGCTCCTCTCTCGGGCACAGGGCTGTGACTATCTCCTGTATTTCTATCTTTTTAATAAACTTCTTTAAATTTTCAGCCACTGTCCAAGCTATGCATATTTATTCTTAGCTTAGGACAAGAATTCACGGTTTTTCTGTTTTTATGTTTGTGTGGTTGTGGTGGGGGAATTGCTTCTCTCCACACACACCAAACACATTTCACCACAACAATCAGAATGTGGGCCAAGGACGGTAGTGCACATCTATAATTTCAGCTACTTGGGAGGCCAAGGATGATCATGAATTTAAGGGCAGCCTGGGAAACTTGATAAAGTTCAAAATAAAAATAAAAATAGCTGAAGATATAGGTCACTGGTAGATCTCTCCTGGCTTCAATTGCCAGTATGACCCTGTTTCAAAATAAAGAATAAAAAAATAGGGCTGAAGGTGTCACTCGGAAGTAAAAGGTCCCTGGGTTTCATCCCCAGTACAGCAAAAAAGAATAAAATAAAATGAAATAGAGCTGGGGGTGTAGCTCAGAGGTAGAATACCCCTGGTTCAATCCCCAGTACAAAAAATAAAAACCAATGCCTATGTCCTGTCCCAAGATTATGGTTTAACTGGAATTGAGTAGGTCTCAGGTATGAGTTTTTTTTTTTTCTTTTTTTCAAAAACTCCTGTGATATTCTGAAGTGCGATCTGATATAAGAACCACAGTGAAAGGTTTGAGTCCCCCTGCCCCACAGGGGGCAGGGCCCGAAGCTAGGAGGTGGAGCTCTGCGATTCTGGGAGGGGACCAGGCCTCCCGGTCAGGAAGAAGAGAGTGCAGAGTTCAGAGAGGACCCCGAGAGGGAGGGAGGCACTCTCCCGCCCGCCACCAGCCCCCGCGGCGGGGGCTGGAGGCCGATCTCCCACGAATAAAGGCATCCATAATATCTACTATGGATCTCCGCGTGTCTCTATGCGACTGGGGGACACACACGCTCATCAACCTTTTACACAGATCTTTAGGAAATGCCAGGTTAATGAGTGATTGCCGGATTTTTGACACGTGTTACCATGTGCAGTTGAGTGGCAGTAAGCTCACAGGTTTTTTTTTTTTTTTTTTTTTTTTGCGGGTCTGGGGATGGAACCCAGGGGCATTTGACCTCTGAGCTACACCCCCTGCCCTATTTTTTATTCTTTATTTTGAAACCGGGTCTCACTGAGTTGCAGAGGGCCTCACTAAGTAGCTGAGGCTGTCCGCGAACCATGATCCTCCAGGTCTCAGCCTCCCGAATGCTGGGATTGCAAGCGTGCGCCACCACACCCGGCTTCACAGGTTTCTGACCCCTGAGTAAGAGAAGTTCTTCAGCTACATTCTTTCATACCTGGAGGCTGGACCAAAGCTCGACCCTCTGTCTCTGTAGCTGCTTCAATCTACTGTCTCAAGCTGGAAGCAGTGTGCTCTGTTGGGAGTCTGAATGGCTGTGATTCAGGCCAAGCACCAGGGCTAGCGGGGGCAGGCCTGGGCAGTGTTCCTGGCAGGGAGGCTGTTGCTTTGATGGACCAAGGCCAGTGGGGCAGCTCCCATCATAGCACATGCACATCTGCAGAAGCATCAGGCGGTACTTGCAGAGGGCGCTCAGCAACATCATGGTGGTCAGCAGCAAGCACCTTGTAAAAGGTGGTCAAAAAGGAGCCAAGAGGAAGAATTCATTCATCTCCCCCCCTCCCCCCCGTAGTACTGGGGATGGAACCCAGGAGCATTCTATTTCTGAGCTATACCACCAGCCTTATTTTTTATTCCTTATTTTGAAACAGGGTCTCACTGAGTTGCAGAGGGCCTCACTAAATAGCTGAGGCTGTCTGTGAACCGAGGTCCTCCGGTCTCAGCCTCCCAGATGCTGGGATTACAAGCATGTGCCACCATGCCCATCTAAAAAAGATTGGCCTGAGGTGAAAGCACCAGCTTTGTCCATCATAAGATGTACTGGAGCCAGGTGCAGTGGTGCATGCCTGCAATCTCAGTATTTGGGAGGCTGAGACAGGAGAATCACAGGTGTAAGCCCAGTCTTGCAATTTAGCAAGACCTTGTTTCAAAACCAAAAATAAAAAGGGATGGGGATGTATCTTGGAGGTAGAATGCCCCTGGGTTCAATCCCTAGTACAAAAAAGAAATTAGAAGACATATTGGGAAAAGACCAGTCACAAGGACTCAGGGAATCAAAATGGCATCTCAAAGGCCATGTGTTTCTGCAGCTAGTCTCGCAGCAGCAGGATGAGAGGCTCTTGAATATTCAGGATACACACTGAGCCTGTGTCAGACAGACACAAACTGACCAGCTTCCTTGGGATGGCTCTTACCTGTAACAAAATGCATTTCATTGTCAAAAAAATGGCTGAGTATGGTCAGGACTGAGGCTATGTTGATTTCAAGACTATACATAGTTATTTGGTCCGTGTGTGTGTGCGCGCGCGTGTTTTCTATTGCTGCTGCAACAAATTAGCACAAACTGGGTAGTGGAAAACACAGTTTATTCTGTTAGAGTTTTACAGTCTAATAGGTTTTGTTAAACCCAAGGTGTTGTTCTCTCTGGAGACTCTAGGGGGCGACAAGAGCCTTCGAGCTGATTGGGTTTGACTCCCTCCTTGGGTCATCAGAGGTTTTCCTGGTCAAGTCTCCTCTAACTGATCAGTTGGTGGCCTCTCCCAAGGACCCTGGTGATTGCATTGTGCTCACCCAAATAATCCAGGATAATTTCTCCAACTCAAGATCATTAATTACAAAATTTCTTTTGCCATGTAAAGCAACATTCAAAGATTCCAAGAATAAGGACGTGGACAGCTTTGGGGGGGGGGCAATTACTTTGCCTATTATAGTGCTTTTTACCAAGGGGAACACAGAGTGTCAGACTGAGAAACCCTCATGCTCAGCGCCTACAGGCTTGCTGAGTCTGAGAGATGAGGATAAAGATCACGAGCAGAGATACAAACGACTTGAGAGTGGTGGGAAATAAGATGATTCCAGAAAGCTCTGGGAAAGCCATAGAAGAGGCTTGCCAATCGGTTTATCCTGCCCATGATGAGCTTGCTAGAAAGGTGCACGCTGGTAATCCCGGCACTTGAGAGGCTGAGACAGGAGGATCACAGGTTCGCAGACAGCCCCAGCTACTTAGTGAGGCCCTCCTCAATTTAGTGAGAGCCTGTTTCAAAATAAAGAATAGCTCGGAGGTAGGTAGAATGAAACTCAGAGGTAGAATGCCCCTGGGTTCAAATCCCAGGAAACACACGCACGCACACATGCACGCACGCACAGAGATGTTGGTGAGGCCCAAGTTTGAATTAAGGAAACGAATGGAGCTTCATGGTAAAGACAGTGGTTCTGATCAACAGTGGCTAATGTTGAATGAATGAATGGATATGAATCCCTACCCAAAAATCTATTTAAAGGTCAGAACCTATAAATGGTGACCAAAACCACAACCAAAAACCAGGAAAAAGGAAAAGTAAACCAAAAAGGATATCTTTCATCTAGTTCTTTTCAGATTTAAAACTCACTAGTTTTTTGTTTGTTTGCTTTTGTTTTGGGTGGTACTGGGGTCCCTGGAAACCCTTCTACCTCCAGGCTACACTCCCAGACACCTATTTTTTATATTTTTATTTGGAAACAGGGTCTTTCTCTCTCTCTCTTTTTTCTTTCTTTCCTTCTTTCTTTTTTTTTTTTTTTTTTTTTTTTTTTGGTGGTACTGGGGTTCCTGGAAGCCCTTCTACCTCTGGGCTACACTCCTAGACCTATTTTATATTTTTGAAACAGGGTCTCTTATGCCAGTGAGGCTGGCTTCGAATCTGCGCGATCCTCCCGTCTCCGCCTCCCAAACACGGAGATTACAAGAGTGCACCACCATGCCTGGCAAAACTCACTAGTTTTTGAGAAGGGGACTTAAGGCCTCAGGATTACCAACGCCTTCCTGGCTCACTAAGGCTATTCCTGCACTGATTCCAGCAGCATTGGGATCTAAGTTGTCTTGGGGTGGGGGTGGGGGGACCAAGGGTTGACCCTGGGGCAAGACTTCGTGTGCAAGGAAGTTATGCAGGTGGGAAAGAACCACTAGAAGGTGAGGGGACTGGCGAGTGGGAGGCGCCCAGCAGAGTATGTGATCCAGCCAGCCTCTGCTGCAGATGATGAGCCATCCGTCCTGCTGGGGAACCTTGGGAGTCAGTGGGAAAGAAACGCCTCAGACTGGCTCCTGAGCTACCAGGTTGCTGGGTGGGGACTTATACACGGATTCCCATCAGTCCCCAGAAGATGGCTGCTCCCAAGAGGACATTGTTCTTGGCACCTTTGGTTGGTCTGTCCAGCAAGAGGGAAAGGACTTTAGAAGCAAGGCAAAGTCCTCGTGTAAAAAAAAAAAAAAAAAAAAAAGCAGATCTGGCCACTCAAAGCGATGATCTAGAGAAGGGGCAAAGGCGAGGAGGGGTGGGGGACACTAATCTGCTATAAGAAAATACATCACAGCTGGACATGGGTGCACAGCTGTAATGCCAGGATTTGGAGAGCTGAGAAGGGAGAGCACAGGTTTGAGTCCAGTCTCAGCAACTTAATGAGGCCCTCCGCAACTTAATGAGATTGTTTCCAAAGAAAACATTTTTAAAAAGGGGTTGGAGGTTTAAGTCAGAGGTACAGTGCCTCTGGGTTCAATCACCAGAATCACACACACACACACACACACACACACACACACACACACACACACACACAAATACATCACTAGCCTAGTCACTGGGAGGGCTGCAAAGGGGGCTATTTCCCCCCATGCTTAAAGGGTATTTCAGTAGAGTTACAATGGTCAGAAAGAGCGAGGACCAAGAAGGTACAAGTTTAATAGTTCTGCAGCTATATTTGAAAGCAGGACAGGATCATTAGTTTCATGGTTTTTGTGTCTCAAGACATTAAGTTGAAAGTTGCCTTTTTAATTTCTTCGTAGAATGACATTTGCATGATGTAGAATGAACACGAGGAGTAATTGCCACGCGGCGCAGAGGAGACAGGCTAGTAGGCGTAGACCTTCACTTTGTGGACCTCCTTGTCGTCACACTCCCGCTGCCTGTTGTAGTAATAGAAAGTGTTGTCCCTTCTCTGAAGTTTCTTCACGTAGCCTGTCTCTGGCCAACGATCTACCTGCATGAGCGAAAACCAGAATATAGGAATTAGAATGCCAGTTTTAGCTCATGTTTTACTATCAGTTAAACATACAACTTGCACCAGAAAAATAAAGTATACAATTAAATTTAAAATGTTTGAGCTCATAAAGGACTAGACACACACAAAACATGCCTTAGGTGGCACACGGACACTGTCAGAACTAATTTGGTACTTCTCTCTAGAGCCCAATTTTGACATTTAAATGTCTACACTGTGGCCATCATATAAAAAATATTCCAGGCCAGACATGGTGGCGCACGCTTGTAATCCCCATGCTTGGGAGGCGGAGACAGGAGGATTGCACAGGTTCGAAGCCAGCCGCGCTGGCTTAAGAGACCCTGTTTCCAAATAAAAATATAAAGTGGGTCTGGGAGTGTAGCCCGGAGGTAGAAGGGTTTCCAGGAACCCTAGTACCACCGAAAAAATAAAAATAAAAATACACTAGGCATGGAGGTGCATACTTGCAATCCCAGAGCTTGCTGAGACAGGAGGATCGCACAGGTTGGAAGCCAGCCTCAGCTACTTAGTGAGGCTCTCAGCAACTTAGTGAGGCCCTGTTTCCAAATAAAATATAAAATAGGTTTGGGAGTATAGCCCGGAGGTAGAAAATCCCCTGAGTTCCACCCTCAATACCACACACACACACAAAAAAAACCCTAAAAATATTCCAAATCATGTAAACTTCATTCTTCCTATGTTTATAAATTATTTCAAACATTATAACTTGTAAATATAACACCTCACGAGGACATCAGAGCCAGGCCTGAGTCCCATTTTGAAAGTATCATTCGCCAATTGCGAATATCCCAGGAGGATAAAAGGAAGCAACCAGAATCAGAATACCTCCAGGTGCATATGTATTTCCTCTACCCAAAGTTCAAGTTCACTTTGAAGTCCAATATTTAATAGACATTGAGGTTAAAACACAGTCCTCTACAATCTCTCCACACGACACCTCCAAGCCAGGTTGTTTGCTGACTTTATTTGGTTTGATCTAAGTTGAGCATTTTCTCCCCTTTCTATCGAGATTCAGTATCATACCTTCTTGGTTGGGATAATGCATTTTTGATGTTAAATATGTTCCTTCGTGATTCTGGGGAATGTGTTTTATCATTGTCAAAATCCCATCATCTAGCCAGGTATGGTGGTGCACACAGGTAATGCCAGTACTTGGGTGGCTGACACAGGAGGATCACAGGTTCAAGGCCAGCCTCAGCAAGTAGTGAGACTCTCACCAAAATAGTGGGACTCTGTTTCAAATATGAAAATAAAAGCCGGATGTAGTGGCACATGCTTGTAATCCCAGCATTTGGGAGGTTGAGACAGGAGGAGCACGGTTTGTGTATAGCCTCAGCTACTTAGTGAGGCCCTTTGCCAATCAGTGAGACCCTGTTTTAAAATAAAAAATAAAAAATAGGGCTGGGGTGTCACTCAGAGGTAGAGTTCCCCTGGATTCCATCCCCAGTACCACCAAAAACAAAAACCAAAAAACAAACAAAAAAACCTGCCATCTCTGCTTCTTTTCTTCTTGGCTTTGAATCTGAGCATGCCTTTTTGATCTAGACCTTCCTTCCTTTGGTGGGATGGAAAGACATGATCCTCAAGTCCAATTACCTTCTGCCCAGGCCGGAGGTCAGCAGGTACTAACTGCGCCCATAAAGGACGCGCGCTGCAGATAAGGACAAAGAGCTTTGCTCAGACCCTCAGACCCCAGCACACTGGGCACTTCCTTCAGGCAAGTCCTCGGTCACCATACCACAGAGTGCGTCGCAGGAACCCCGAGGCTTGGCCGCACTGTGTTTTCTTAAGGTACACAGACTTGCGCATGGTTTTGTCATTTTGTTACTTTCTACTCTAAGAAGATGATACAGAAGCCATCAAGCACTGATGATGGCATTAATTATTCATTAAACAGTTTATTCAGTCAACACGTTATTGGAAGCACTGTCCTGTCAGTGTGTTTGACATGCATTTACTTCCTGTGACAATTTTCTTTTTTCTTTTTTGTGGTGCTGGGGATTGAACCCAGGGCTATTCTACCTCTGAGCTACATGCCCAACCCTACTTTATTTTTGGGGGGAAACAGGGTCTTGCTAAGTTGCGGAAAGCTAAATTGCTGAGGCTGGCCTCCCAAGAAGTAAAATTAAAGGCGTGCATCCCCGCGTCTGGCTTGCCAGTTCTCTGGAGTGGGCACTGCTGCGGTCATTGAAGGTCGAGGGTATGGGGCTCAGAGATGCTGAGATGCTCGCTCAGGATCGCCCAGCGCCTAGCGGGGAAGCAGGATTACAACCCTGCGCGCTTCGTACTGCGTCACCAGATTTCTTGCAGTCGGGTACTCTAAAGAACTTGGCACAGAAATGTGCACAAGGCAGGCGCGCTGGGTAAATACATACTGAATTCAAACAGAAAGCCTCGAAATTGCCACATCACAAATAGGCCAGTTTCCCCCTTTACACGCGCAACTCGACTGTTAGTTGGAACTTCCTCTTTAAGGATGTACTTTGCGTTTTCTTAAATCTGATTTTACCCTAATAACAATATTGGGTATGGGGACACAGGTGCAGGCGTGACGAGAACACAAGGCATGTCGCTTCACACAGCCTATGTGAGCCTGAGGACTGTGTACCTTCAGGGCCATCCTCATCTTTTTTTGTTTTTAACCCCTGTCGCTGGGATCAATCCAGGGTCTCACACAATGCTAAGCAAGAATTGTACAACACTCAAATCCTGCATTCAATTTTGTTGTTGTTGGTGGTGGTACTGGGAATTGAACCCAGGGGCATTCCACCTTTGAACTACATCCTCAGTCCTATTTTAAATTTCTTATTTGAAAATAGGGTCTCACTAAGTTGCTGAGGCTGGCTTTGAACCTGTGCTGCTCCTGTCTCAGCCTCCCAAGTATTGGGATTATAGGTGTGTGCCACCACACCTGATTCCAGCATCCCAATTTTAAGGCAAGGAATAAAGCTTATCTTTGAACATCATTAACCTACTAAGTCTCAAGTTTTCAGTTCTGCAAACATTTCTGTGAAATTGATACAGGTGCAGCCAGGCCTGGTGGCGCAGGACTGTAATCCCAGAATTTGGGAGACTGAAAGAGGAGGATCACAAATTCAAAGCCAGCCTCAGTCACTCTGTGAGGCCCTCTGCAATTTAGTGAGACTCTGTTTCAAAATAAAAAATAAAACATACCGCCGGGCATGGTGGTGCGCGTTTGTAATCCCCACGCTTGGGAGGCGGAGACAGGAGGATCGCGCAGGTTCCAAGCCAGCCGTGCTGGCTTAAGAGACCCTGTTTCCAAAAATAAAAAAGTATAAAATAGGTCTGGGAGTGTAGCCCAGTGGTAGAAGGGCTTCCAGGAACCCCAGGACCACCAAAAAATAAAATAAAAAATAAAGAAAGAATAAAACATAGAGCTGGGCTGTAACTCAAAGGTAGAATGTTTCTGGGTTGAATCCCTGGTACCACATTTAATAGGTTGGAAAAAATATAGACCTTTTAATTGTGTTAATTATTATAATATAATTATGTCATAATATAATCACATATTCTTGTATTCTTTATATTTTATATCATGTAATTTTATATAATATAAAATATATTATAAATTACAATTTATTATACATTATATCAAATATATTTTTATTACTATAAGATATATAGAATATATATATACACATAGATGCATATACCATATTTAAGTGTTATTTTACTATTTTTAAGTGTTCCACCTCTGGGATGATGGGACAAAATGGGTTAAAATGATAATGCTGTGGTTTTCCTTATTTAAAAACCATAGAAGGGAGCCAGGCATGGTGGCACATTCTTGTAATCCCAGCATTCAGGAGGCTGAGATGGGAGGATCATGGTTCGCGGCCAGCCTCAGCTACTTAGTGAGGTCCTTTGCAACTCAGCGAAACCCTGTTTCAATATAAAGAATAAAACTAGAGCTAGGGGTGTAGCTCGGAGGTCAAATGCCCCTGGGTTCCACCCCCAGACCCCCCCCCAAAATAAACATATATGGTACAGTAATGAAAACCATCTTTCAGCTGGGCGCGGTGGTGCATGCTTGTAATCCCAGCATTTGGGAGGCTGAAGCAGGAGGATCACGGTTCGCAGGCAGCCTCGGCTACTTGGTGAAGCCCTTTGCAACTCAGTGAGACCCTGTTTCAAAAATAAAGAATAAAATATAGGGCTGGAAGTAGAATGTCCCTAGATTCCATCCTCAATACTGCAAAAAAAAAAAAAGAAAGAAAGAAGAAATAATGAAAGAAAGGAGAGAAAGGAGAAAGAAAGAAAGAAGGAAAGAAAGAAGAGAAAATCATCTTTCAGTAATAAGGCCAAAGTAAAATGTTAGCAGATATGAGAAGAATTTTCATTTGATGATTTTTTTTTGGCAGTACTGAGGGGTGGAGCCCAGGGGCATTCTACCTCCGAGCTACACCCCCTACCCTATTTGAAGATAAAATAATGAAACATTTTAAAAATGAGGTAAGAATAAACACATTGTTATAACCCAAAATCAAAATTTAAATATTTAGTATAAACATTTTTTTTTTGGTGGTGGTACTGGGGTTCCTGAAAGCCCGTCTACCTCCAGGCTACAATCCCAGACCTATTTTTACATTTTTTTAAAAATTTGGAAACAGGGTCTCCTAAGCCAGGGCACGCGGCTGGCTTCAAACTTGTGCGATCCTCCTGTCTCTGCCTCCCAAGCGCGGGGATTACAAGCGTGCGCCACCACGCCCAGCTAGTATAAACATTTAAATATATTATTACATATTATAAATGTTAAATATAGTTATGAATACTATGTCAGATTCTGTATCACCTAATAGGCAGTAGAATAAATCAGTTTAAAATGTCATATTAACAAGCCAGGCGTGGTGGTGCACGCTTGTAATCCCAGCATTTGGGAGGCTGAGACCGGAGGATTGCGGTTCGTGGACAGCCTCAGCTACTTAGTGAGACCCTGGGTTCCATTCCCATACCCACAAAAAATAAAAAATAAATAAAAATTAAAAAGTCATATTATAAGAAGCTGGGCGTGGTGGTGTATGCTTGTAATGCTAGTGCTTGGGAGGCTGAGACAGGAGGATGGCACATGTTCGAAGCCAGCCTCAGCTACTTAGTGAGGCTCTCAGCAACTTAGTGAGACCCTGTTTCCAAATGAAACATAAAATAGGTCTGGGAGTATAGCCAAGAGGTAGAAAAGCCCCTGGGTTCCACCCCTAGTACCACACACACAAGAAAAAAAAAAAACCCTCATATTTTAGCCAGGTGTGGTGGCACACGCTTGTAATCCCAACATTCGCAAGGCTGAGACAGGAGAATCAAGGTTTGTAGACAGCCTCGCTATTTAGTGAAGCCTTTTGCAACTCAGTGAGACCCTGTTTCAAAATAGAGAATAAAAAAATCGGGTTGGGAGTGTAGCTTGGAGGTAGAATGCCCCTGGGTTTCATTTCCAGTACCACAAAAAATAAATAAATAATAAAAAATAAAAAGCCATATTATTCCAGGAGCAGTGGTGCACACCTATAATCTCAGTAGTTGGAAGGTGGAGATAGGAGGATCACAACTCCAAAACTTAGTGAGACTCTTAGCAGTCTAAAGAGACCCTGTTTCAAAATAAAAAATAAAAATGGTACTGGGGATATTGATAACTATTATTATTGATGATAGTTATTATTATAACTAGCAGAAGGCCTAGATTTTGGTCTTGTCTTTGTAAAGCAAACCTATGCCTCTACTCTCTCAGGAAAGCTTGGGACATAAAACCAGAATCGAGAGTTGTTCTCTGATATCATTTTGTCATGTATAACTCTCCATAAAAAACATAATTTTATCCCCTTTTTATTTCACAAAGTTAACAGAAAAAAGAGTTATACAGCAAAATATCTGATAATACAATTATCTGAACGGGGGGGGGGCTGCTTCATTGGCCTACAATGAAAGATTCTTTTGTGTGTGTGTGTGGTGCTGGGGATGGAACCCGGGGGCATTCTGCCTCTGAGCTACAACCCCAGCTCCATTTTTTATTCTTTATTTTGAAACAGGGTCTCAGTGAGTTGCAAAGGACCTCACTAAGTAGCTGAGGCTAGCTGTGAACCTGCAATTCTCCTGTCTTAACCTCCCAAATGCTGGGATTCCAAACATGCACCACCATGACCGGCCATGAGATTCTTTTAACATGGCACATGCCAAGCAGAGGGGCTGCCTCTTTCCCTAGTCTGCCTAGGAAGTCACCTCTCTAGACCTTGGTCTCCTCTTCAGTAAAATGAGAATTACAGTAGAATTTCCTTCAGTTATTCATGGGGTAGTTGTTGTTTTTTTTTTTTTTTAATAACTCTTCGTCATCTAAGAAACTCATTTTGAGTTCAGGTTTGTAGAGGCATAAATCTTACCATAGAAACTTGTTTCACTTGTTTATATTCAATTTCGTCCCGATATCCTGCTTGTTGGAATCTGTACAGATTTTCTATCTCTTCTGACCATTTTTTGGCACGGCTTATTGATTTTGGTTTGACGTCAGAACTAGCCATGACTACACAGGCCTTATGACCAATTATTTCTGAAAGATGTTAAAATAATATTAATAGATAACTTATAAATAACAATGTTCAAAGTCTCTTCAGAATGAATAAAGCTAACACTTTAATAAAAATATAGAGAGTTGAGAATACCAGTAAATATGTTAAAATTTTAACATTTAATTCATGCTGTATTTTTTTTTTTTTTTTGAGTACTCGAGATTGAACCCTGGAGCATTCTACCTCTGAGTTATACCCCTAGCCATATATATATATATATTTTTTTTTTTTGTGTGTGTGTGTGTGTGTGGTACTGGGGTTCCTGGAAGCCTTTCTACCTCCGGGCTACACTCTCAGACCTATTTTTACATTTTTATTTGGAAACAGGGTCTCCTAAGCCAGCATGCGTGGCTGGCTTCGAACATGCACGATCCTCCTGTCTCTGCCTCCCAAGTGCAGGGATTATAAGCGTGCGCCACCATGCCCAGCCTATTTTATATTTTTACTTTGAGACAGGGTCTAAGTTGCTGAGGGCCTAAGTTTCTTTTTCTTTTCTTTTATTTTTTTGGCGGTGCTGGGGATGGAACCCAGAGGTCTTCTACCTCCGGGCTATACTCCCAGACCTATTTTATATTTTATTTGGAAACAGGTTCTCGCTAAGTTGCTGAGAGCCTCACTAAGTAGAAGAGGCTGGCTTCGAACCTGAGTGATCCTCCTGTCTCAGCCTCCCAAGCACGGGGATTACAATCGTGCACCACCACGCCCAGCCTGGCCTCACTAAGTTTCTGAGGTTGGTTTCCAACGTGCGATCCTTCTGTCTCAGTCTTTCAAGTTGTAACTTGGATTACAAGCATGAGCCACCACACCAAGCCACGCTGTATTTCGAAGAGCGAACAGCCCTTCCCCCAAACCCTGAACTATACACAGAGATGTTCATTTCTTCACCAAATAAAATTGCATTTGGAGCCATGGAGTAACCTTTTAAGAGTTGTATAGCAGTTCTGGTGCTTCGGGCAATAGTCTGAATATTTCTGAAAACTTTTTCTTTGTAACTAGAGCCACAAATTCACAGTGGATTATAAAAATATCCCATCACAATTCCACTGAATCATATTCAAAACAGAATCACATTTTTATTCCTTTAAAAGGGATCAGCCTTCTCATTCTCTTCCGTTTATTGCTGCAGGAAGCAATGGTTTCTTCTTTTCCTCCTCTTAAATGCTTGGAGACATCCCAATCACTGCAGTCCATCTACTGAAGACACCGTGCCGGCCGATCCTGTGACAGACCAACGTGAGAAGACGACTGACACAAATTCCTTGCAAGCTTATGATACTCAGACCACTGATCCGAAAACAGTGGAGGAAGCCAGATGTGGTGGCGCACGCCTGTAATCCAAGGACTTGGGAGGCTGAGACAGGAGGATTGCAGGTTTAAAGTCGGCCTCAGCAATTTAGTGAGGCTGTCAGCAACTTAAAGAGACCCTTTTTCATAATCAAAATAAAATAGAGCTGGGGATGTAGCTCAGATGTAGAATGCCCCTGGGTTCAATCCCCAGTACCACAAAACAAACAAACAAAGTAGGTCATGAATGGTCTTAGAAACTCAAATATCCAATGATAGTTAATTCATTTTCTATTCATCAAACTTCCATAGCCGTTTTTATTTTCAGTGCTGGGGATGAAACCCAGGGCCTTGGTCATACATACTAGGCAAACACTCTACTCCCAGCCCTACTGCCAGTTTTTCAAAAACATAACCTTGGACTTGGTTTTCTCAGCTACTTCTTATTACCTGAATAGATCACTTAACTGAAATTAAACACCCAGAATCTTCACCATAATTCTTCTATTAAATTTCTGCCAGGTATGGTGGCACATGCTTGCAATCCCAGTACTTGGGAGGCTGAGACAGGAGGATTTCAAGTTCAAAGCCAGCCTCAGAAACTTAGTCAAACCCTGTTTCCAAATAAAATATAAAATAGGTCTGGGGTGTGGCCCAGAGGTAGAAGTTTCCATCCCTGGTACCCCCATCACAATACAATATATATATATATATATATATATATATCTATATATATATATATATATATATATATATGTGGTATTAGCTGAATACATTAAAGTCAGACTTTGTAAAGTAGACCCTGTAAATGGATTAATATTTTTCTAATTTTTTAATTACAATGACAAGTACTGATGAGGCTAAAAAGGCCAAGAAATACATTAAAGTACAAAAAAAAAGGGCAAAAAGCCCCATCATCATATCAATCAGAAATATCTACCCTTGATGTTGAATGACTATCATTCCAAACATATGATCAATTAGGAGAGACTTGAGAAGTTTTATTAAAAGGGGTCTTAACATAGCTGGGCGGGGTGGCGCATGTGTGTCATTCGGAACTTGGGAGTTTGAGACAGGAGGATCCAGGCTGTCCGAGGCCAGCCTCAGCTACTTAGTGAGGCCCTCCACAACTTAGTGAGACCGTTTCAAAATAAAGACTAAAAAATCAGGCTGGGAGTGTAGCCTGGTGGTAGAATGCCCCTGGGTTCAGTCCTCAGTACCACACAAAAAAGGGAGTCTTAACAAGTAAATGTGTTTCTGACAGTAATTAATTTAGCTTTACCTGGACTTAAAAACAGGAAAAGGAAAAAAACGACAGACTTGCTGAATTTCAGGTGAATGTTCTTCACTATATAAGTGTAGCCTAAAATTCCTTTTATGGCCAATAAAAGATGATAAGGACCATCAGGAGGTAAAACTGAGTCATGTGTTTGAACTTGGTATATCAATCGTAAAGGTATTGGCAGACTTTTCTATGAAAAATAGGAAATTGGCTTTATGTTCCTCCTACGTCCCCTAGATTCTTGTTAGATTACTTACTTAAAATTTTATAGGTATAGCATTTACATCCTATTCTGAAACCATATTTTCCCCACAGTTGTGTGAACTTAGCACCAGATTTTTTTTTCAGTACTGAGGATTGAACCTGGAAGTGCTCTACCCCTTTCTATGTTCTCAGCCCTTTTAAGTTTTTTTTTTTGGGGGGGTGGGTGGGTCTGGGGATGGAACCCAGGGGCATTCGACCTCCGAGCTACACCCCCTGCCCTATTTTTTATTCTTTATTTTGAAACAGGGTCTCACTGAGTTGCAGAGGGCCTCACTAAGTAGCTGAGGCTGTCCGCGAACCGCGATCCTCCTGTCTCGGCCTCCCGAATGCTGGGATTACGAGCGTGTGCCACCACGCCCGGCTCCTTTTAAGTTTTTATTTTGAGACAAAGTCACACTACATTGCCAATTAAAAAATTAGAACTTGCATTTCTCTTGCCTCAGCCTCGAGAGTTTCTGGGATTATAATCATGCACCACTTCACCCAGCAGATTTAAATGAATTTAAATGGAGTTATTTGATGCACAGAATTCTTATCCTGATGGAGAAACTGCATAAAAGAATATTTTCTGAGTATTACTGTTTGCACTTTTCCAGTGTGTGTACCGCATGTATCTTGATCAGAACAGAGGAAATTAGGGTTTATTAGTATACGTTATTTTTTCTTAATCTCTGATTCTCAGTTAATGGTCTAGATTCAAGTTTGTATTGCATTTAAAAGCAAATCATTAGCCAGGCACAGGGGCGAAAGCTTGTAATTCGAGAGGCTGAGACCGGAGGATCACGGTTCGTGGACAGCCTCAGCTCCTTAGTGAGGCTGTTTCAAAACCAAAAATAGGAAAGAGCTGAGGACATAGCTCAGAGGTGGAATGAACTCCTCAGTGCCAAAAATATATAAGTAATAAAAATACTCCCAAAATTAGTCATGTTTGAATAAGAATTTAGTGGCTGTATTATATTACTTTCACAAATGAAGGGCGTTTTCTAAAAGTAGCAAAAAAACAATATTAGTTTTGGGTTTCATCAAGCCATTTTTGCTTTAAGCTTGGCTTTTATATACACAATAAAATACTTTCTTTTGCTCATATTCTTTCAAAAGTACTTTCCTAAATGTCATCTAAGTCATTTTCTGTCACTTCAAGTTAATCATGTCTACTATACAGACAAAAAAACAACAACAACAAAAAAAAACCTCTACTAGAAGAGCAGAAAATATACTGCATTCAGTTGGACTTCTGGAGAAACTGCCATTTGTTCCAGTTGAAATACACATTTTGGAACCGGGTGTGGTGATGCACACCTGTAATCCCACTACTTGGGAGGCTGAGACAGGAGGATCACTGGTTCAAAACCAGTCTCCCCAATTTATTGAGTCTTTCAACAATTTAGTGAGACCCTGTTTCCAAATTTAAAAATAGGGCTGAGAGTGTAGTTTCCCCCTTGCTTCAATCCCCAGCACCAAAATGAAATACATCCTGAGCTCAGTATGGTGGCATACACCTGTAATTCTAATACATGAGAGACTGAGATAGGAGGATTGCAAAGTTCAAGGCCAGCCTCAACAATTTAGCCAGACCCTCTGCAACTTGGTGAGATTGTTTCAAAATAAAACAACAACAACAACAACAACAAAAAAGGTCTGGTGTGCAGCTCAGAGGGAGGATGCCCCTGGGTTCAACCCCCCCCCTCACTGCTCCCACACACAAGGAGATACACATCTTACAGATATTACTAAGCAATTCAAAATTTTGTTTCCCAGCTAGGCATGCTGGTGGCACCCTTGTAATCCCAGCATTTGGGAGGCTGAGACAGGAGGATCGTGGTTCACGGACAGCCTCGGCTACTACTTAGTGATGCATGTGCAACTCAGTGAGACCCTGTTTCAAAATAAAGAATAAAAAATAGGGCAGGGGATGTAGCTAGCTCGGGGGTCAAATGCCTCTGGGTTCCATGCCCAGACCTGCAGAAAAATAAATAATAAATAAATAAATAAATATAGGTCTGGGAGTATAGCCTGGAGGCAGAAAGCCTCTGGCTTCCACCCCCAGTTTCTCACACACACACACACACACACACACACACACACACACACACACACACGCCGGTTCCTACATACGCCTTTGCGGTCAAGGGCCAGGTGTGCGTCTGTGCAGCACAAACCGCCTCTTCCCGGGGCCCCATAGGTAGCACGCGTTTCCCCAGTTCCTCAAACCTGCTCCAGGCATCACGGCCTGGTCTAGTCTGCCTGGAAAAAGCTGGGACAGAGAAGTACTGTGCACAGCGGACCCAGTGACTGGTCCCTCACAACCGCGGTCCCTAAAGCCAAGGGGGCGCTGGGACGCGGAAACTTACAGGGGCATCACCCTCACTCAGGGGATCTACCCTAAAAGACCCAGAGCAGACAGGAAGCCGGGGCACAGGTGTGAACCGGCAGCCGCCCGGAAAGCGGGGAGGGGCGGAGCCTGCGCTTCCGGGGCGGGGCCAGCGGGCCCGAGAGGCGGGCGGCGGCCCCCCATCCCCCGGCTGCAGCTCCCCGTGGTTACCCTCGCTCCGCCAAGCAGGAGAGGCCGGAGGGCAGGTGGGCGCTGGCGTTCTCTACTCGGGATCCCGGGCTGGGCCAGCTAGAGGCCAACGGTCTTGGCCTCCGCGACCCTCGCGTCTCCTAGCAACGCGCGGCGTCCCTGGAGCGCCGGGCTCCTTTAGTTCTCGCAGCTGGCTCAGGTCCCGCCCCCGAGAGTGGGCTTTCCTACCCGAGCCCAGGGGCTGGGCGGGGCGGCCAGGTGCAGCTGCAAAGTCAATGTCAGTCCAAGGATGGGAGCTTAGCAAGGTGCCCAGGGAAAGGTATTCTTTGCTGCTTTTTAAATTGCAGGTAGAATTACCTAAGAAAGCGGATAAGAGAAAGCAGACCACTGGCTTTTCTGGTTCCCGCTGGTAGATACCTGGTAGATAGGCCCTTTGCTACTCAGACCCTGTTTCTAAACAAAGAATAAAACAGAGGGCTGAGGCTGTAGCTAGGAGGTAGAATGCATCTGGGTCCACCCTAGTACCGAAAAAGAAAAAAAAAAAAAAAAAAAAGAATTCATAGGGTGGGGCATTGTACCTGGCAGTTAGTAAACATACCACAAATGATATCTATAACTTTATCTTTCTAACATTATCTTCATTATTATGTTTAATATGCCATCTGTTTTGGTGAAAAGTGATCAGATTCAAAGCATTCAATGTAGAATTGAATTTGATAACAAATAGGGAGGTGGAAGTGTTGAGATCGGCGCCCCGCGCGACAACCAAGGAGGACCCCAAGCCACTCTCTTCATGCAAAAGCAAAGGTTTTATTCTTCCAGCTTGCTGGGGCTCAAAGCATGATCAGCAAAGCTGAACAGAGGCTGAGAGCCCCAAGCTTTGGGCGCAGGGGTTTTTATAGGTCTTACAAACAAATAAAGGTTTGGCAAACATTAGCAACCTTGTGGTTGTTCCAAGAATACAGTGATCCTTCCACCGGATCCAGCTTCAAGCACGTCTGCATCCCTAGTTTAGTCTAGGGATGCATGGTCCTACAGTTAGGAATAAAAGCAATATTAGCAGGGGGCCTGCAAGGGCTGAGAGTAAAGTAGTCAGCTAAGGGGACTGTGTGAACCAAGACTCAAACCATCCTTTTTGCAGGTCTCGTTCCCTCTGTCTATCCTCTAACCGCTTTCTAAGTTTTGCCATAGATTCCTGAACTACTCCAGAATGATCAGCATAAAAGCAGCATTCCTCTTTTAAGGCAGCACAGAGTCCTCCCTCCTGCAGGAAGAGGAGATCTAGTCCTTTCCTATTTTGTAGCACTACCTCTGACAGGGAAGTCAATGAGTCTTGCAAAGCCGTCACTGAGGTCTCCAATGCTTTTAGGTCTTGGTCAACGGCGACCTGCAGTTGGGCCATTTGCTGAGCACTATGGATTAGGGAGGCAGTACCTGTTGTCATCCCTGCCGCCATCCTAGTCCCATCAGGACCGCCAGGGTGAGGGATACAGGTTCCCTGCGGAAACGAGTGATCCGCCCTTCAAACTGATCTTCAAAGTCAGTGGCCTCGTGAAACAGGACCCTGGGGTACAGTCGAACCATAATACAGAAGTGGCTGGTATTGTTAAAAACAGAGGCTGACACGCATGGGGTTAGGCCAGTGTTACATGCCCACCACATTCCAGAGTGGGGAATCAAATAATTGTCTTGAGAGCTATTAATTAGGGTGGTCTGGTGGAGAGTATAGGCGTTACAGAGGATAGACTCGAGACAAAGATGGAATGGCTGGGAACCGGTGTGGGGTCTGGTGGGACAGGCCTGGGTAGGGCTATTTCCTGGGGGTGAACTGCAAAGTTCGGACCAATTGTCCTAGTAACTGGCTTCTGTTTGAGTTGAATAGTAAACCATAGCCCAAAATCATAATTGGGGACATAAAACCGGATTTCCCATGTTCTTCCTCTAATCTAACTAGCAAGGTTGTTAGGTGAACGCCCAGGAGCAGTAAAGGTAATATTCAGTGGATTACAGAGAGAAATGGCGTGGCAGGCAGAGGAATGTAGTTTGGAGGCATAACATTTGTTCTTCCCTTCAGGAGTAAAATTCTTATATACCATAATCCAATCCCATTTAGAGGTAGGCTTCCACCAGGCACTCCCAGTGGTTTCACAACCCCAAGCATTAGAGTATAATGATTCAGGACCCCCACACTGTCTTATCTGCTCACGGTTACGACCGTCCTTGGGGCAGACATAGAAATTCTGTTGTCTTAGGAAGCATTTTTTTTTTTTTTTTGGTGGTCACGGCAGTCAGTGAAGTCCCCCAGATAGGATCTTGGATAATCCCCTGAGTTGGAGACAGTTAAAGGGATGTTGGATGGAGATTCTATCTCCAGGACATCCCAGGTATCCAGTCCAATGGCTAACTGACATATATCTGGAAATAGGCTGGGCCACCATGTCCCAGGAGCATGGGTACCTTTTACTGACCAGACTGTCTGTCCAGTGGGGTTTAATATCTCCCAGGTAAGCTGTTGGGGGCATGAGGGTTAGAGTCACAGTTAAACAGGGGAAGGTTGATCCAGAGTCCTACCGACACGGCAAACACGGAGCTTGAGAGGGTTATCAGTCGTCAATAATATTCGAAAGTGGCGATGGGCGTCCGTCAAGCCCAAGCACATGTTTTCTAGCCTCCATTAACACACGATCTCGCTCCTCAGTAGTGAGGAGGGTGCCATCCCAGGTAGGTTGGTGGGAATACATGAGAGAATCAATTAGATTAATCAAGCAGGTAGGATCCTCAGAGAAGGGAGGATTATTATTTTTCCAATTATATAAGTCTGAAGAAGAGAAAGGCCAATATTGAAGACCCGGCATTTCTCCTAGTAGTAGAAGGTGTAGGTAAGCGGTCATTGTTGCCATCACAGGACTTTCTAATGAGGTGCAGCTTTAATGGGTTGGTAAGATGTCGTCTAAGTTCCACTCCTTAATCTCCTCTGGCTTGTTGGTCTGTGCTTTTCGCACGTGGGAAAAGTGCTTTCAAGGTCCAATTCCATCAACAGTTCTGTCTATGGTCCAAACATCCTCGTTGCCTGCTCCAGTTGCTGCTTGACTCGAGAGCGGTGAATCCAGTGGCGTTTTTCTTTCACCTTCACTGCGGCCAGGGTGCTACTCAGACCAGGTCACCTGGCTGTGCAACTGGGGTGTTGGGTTGATCTGCACTTGTCTCCCATTGCGTGGCTCACACCAGGTAGTGGGTCTGCTCTCTCACCGTTTGGAGAGCCTGTAAGGACCTAGGCACAAGGCTGGCATTTCTCAGTCAGACTCTGTAGAGTTCTGGAGTGTAGTATTTTTTTCTTAAGGGTTCAGACAATGTACTGCCTTCCTACATTTTGAAATCATTTTTGTACATTTTTAACAAAATAAGAAATAAATTAACAGCTTCAATCTAAGTTTTACAGTAGCCTGTACCCCAAAGAGTTAGTTTTTCTTTTAGAGGCTTACATTTCAATCAGAACTGGCTAGAATAGCAATGTTTTGAACAACCTTGAATAGTGAAATTTGGAATCCAAATGGGTCAGATTTTTAACATTCAGAAATGTTTTTTGGAGGGCTCACTATAACCTGATTACTGAGGTTTTTTTACTCATGAGGTTGTTCTTCTCGGCAACTCATTTTATATTAGGGTTAGAGGCAAATCATCAGGATCAGGCCAGCTAGCATACAAGGCTAGGCTAAATTATCTTTTTATAAGCTTAAGATATTATAAATTCCTTTGGCCCTGGGGTGTTGTCAACCCCAGATACAAAATAAGTCTCTACTGAAGAGAACTCTAGGAGAGACAGAGCAAGCAGAGAACTAAGCCCGGTATCTAAAGAAATTCAATATTTTGCCTGTCACCTCAAGAGCTACCCAGGCTTTCTCCAGTTGGTCAGAGGGCTGATCAGAGGGGCCTTGCTGAGCCTTGGGCATCTTTAGTCCTCAGTTTTTTGAGGGTAGCCACGAAGGAGTAGACTGACCTCACTTCCTTTCGGAAGTGAGGACAGCAGCATGCTTTTGAGAGGTGGCACATCTCAGATGCAGAAGGACTCCACTTGGCAGTCCTTGACATCGACACCCAGGCACCTTTGCCATCCCGGCAGGTATAAGGCCTTCAGCTCCTTTCCTCTCTCTATAAGAAGCCTTTGGTATCTTTGAGGGGGCAAAGACTTATTACCCAATGTAGGGCTATTAGACGGGCTCGTCCCTGTGTCTGCATCTGTCTACTCTGATATTTAACTTTGTTTACCCTATTTCTGTTGTTGAGACATCCCAAAGGTCAAACTTAAAAGCTGATTAATGGAAGCCTTCATCCCAGAGACACAGTAGGATATGCATCTCATTTTTGTTAGATCAAACACAATAGCCAGATTTTAAATTTACACTGGCCTCACTCTAGTAGTCCATTGACCTAATTTTATATTGGGCTATACTGGTAACTATAAGTCTATGTGAACCAACAGTATTGACAAAAATCATATAGTTCCATCTTTTAGATAACAGCATTAACAATTTTATAATTTTAGAGAACATCATTAACAATGAAAATAAATGTTGTACCTGACCATTGGCTGTATTTTCTTAAATAATAAGACATTTATTCCATCAGGACAAACAGATGTAAACCAGGTTGTAAGGCTAAGTCCCTGAATTAAAAAGACAAAAATCCTATTGGTTAGTTCACATATAAATATAAAACTCATATATCTTTAACCTTTAACTTTTGATTTCTGAAATCTTCTTAGCACATTTAGATGACTCTAGATATACAATGTTTTTAGTTTTTATATATACATTTATGGTCACAGGTATAGATACAATTTGTTTACTTATTTCTATTTATTAACTTATTTCTTTTAATAACCAGCCAGTGGATTGACTCATTATCTTAACAAAACAAATCTTTAGAATGACATTATGATTTAAATATTTATTACCAGGAAGACAATATGATGGTAGTTGTCTCAGCCTGAAGAAAATAAAGTATGTTAATCTTTCAGTAATAACCTTAAACCTTTAACAATTTAAGCCATATGAACCAAGGTACCTTCTTACTATTGTTTGCTTTACTCATTTAGCAAACATTTAACAAAGTTTTTCTTTAAGAACAAAAAGCTGCTGGGGATTGAGCCAGTAGCAAGAATAAGCCTTCATATGTAGGCCAGACAATAAAATCTTTTTCTTTGTCTCTGAGCCATCAGGCTAGAGTAGTTATAATCAACATTGACCTTGGTCAGCCAAAGCTAACCCTTAGTCCAGCTAAACACCAAGTGTTAAAACATAAACACCTGTACTTAGAAAAACTATCATACAAAACGTTATAACAGTTTAGGCTAAAGATAAAAAGCAAGCTGTATTAATCCAGTATTAATTACCAATTATACAAAGGAATTTTTGTCCAAAGCCTCTATATCTTGTAGGACTATATATCTCTGTATCTTGAAATTTTCATTTAAGTTAAACATAAACAATTTTTAGCAGACAGATAGAAAAATGGTCCAAAACTCTTTAAGGACACATGTGGACAGTACATGCCCCACATTCTAAAGTGGGCATGTACCCTGTGTTATTTGTATTGGTATTCACAGCACCTAGGCTCTGACCATATGTTATTTTTTGGAAATTATCAAAGCAAGTTTTCAATACTGCCACATTAATACATTTTGAAGTCTCTTTCCAATACTGGTGCATTTTCCCTCTCTTTCTATTCATTTCCTGACACCTGTCAGGACAAAGGTAAACACAAAAAATACATTTTGATTTTTATAATTCTTGCTAACAATCATGAGCCCAATTTTTATTAAATTTTCCCTATTTTTATCACATACCTGTACCCCTTAGCAAAGGAATAAGGACGCAGACTCAGTCATAAACTGCTTCGAGCTGAACAGGGACGAAGTTGGGGGCCCGGCTTTAGGGTACAGGCATGCAGGTGGGTAGTGAGGGAGTCAGATGGGTGAGTATGTCTCTGTGGCAGTCCAAAGGGCTTTGATAGATGTCTGTCCAGTTCTGTCTGTAACACCATCTGATGTAGGAGATAACACTCACAAAATAGTTAGCAGACAGGGCCACAAAGCAACATGACAAGGAAAGAAAAGCGAATTGATTTCCATAATTGCTCTCTGATAAATAACCTTGAAGCCAGTTTTAAAGAATTATCTCTCCCCAGTGTCCTCTTTGGGAATACACAAGTGGTAGGCTTATTAGAAACCTACTCCTCTTTTAATCATCTATCTTCATCACATATGCAAATAAACATATCACAGACATCCTGCAACTTGCTTTTAACCTTCCTGTTTTGTTTTTTTTCCCTAGTCTTTTCTTTCCCATTTGGAACAATCTTAGGATAAAACTTACTTCATACAAAATGCTTTTTTTTTTTATTCTCACAAGCCTTTCTTTATAACCATCAAAACTTTATACCTGCACACTTATTATATCTGTCTTTTGTTCTGACATACTTATTTCTTAACCAGGTGGTGCCTCCTTGTCTCCAGGCAGTGCACGTACTAAGTGTAAGGGTCAAGAATTTACCTGGCCCTCGGCTCTATTGTATTGGGCAGAACTAATTGGAGGCTAATCTGGTGGCACTAAGACCCTGAGGATCCCAGGCTGCAGAAGCTGTTCCTGGGTTGTTCAGTGGCCAGGCTGAGGCTTGGTGACTCCCACAGACAGCCGGACTTGGAGGTGGAGGACTCCCTTGGGGTTGACACTTCCTGACGTCAGCAGGGCCTGGAGGTTAGGGGTCAGCAGGGGTCTCTTTTCCTGGAGAATGCCTCCTAAAGCCCGCCATTCCCTCAGGCTCCAGGCAGCATTCCACCCCACCCTCAGCACAGACATCAACTCCGCCCTACTCAGAGGCGGTGCTGGGGACCCAGGAGGGAGACCAGGAATCAACTGATAAGCTATTAAAATATACCAGGTTTAAATCTGTGCTGTTTAGCCACTGTATTTTTTAAACATTTCCTTTATAGGAATGGAGTTAACCAAGGTGTTTTCTTCTTTTCCCCATTTCAGAGAAACTGATGTCCCAAGCAACCAGAAAATGGTTTGGGGGGGGGGGGTCCCTTTTCAAAGAGCTTCAGCCTGATAAAAGAGACAAGACAACTTAATTACCTTTTTAACTTTACAGCACAGGCCTGCTAGGTGTAATTTTCTACCCCCTTTTTTTGTTGGATGAGTGAGGAATGGGATGCTGACAGAACTTTTCCTGGGGCTGGAAGAAATCTTCCAGCGGCCGCCCCCAGGGCAGTTTTCTCAGCCTCCCTCCAGCTCATCATCCAAGGTCTAATTAGGAAGCAAATTAAACACATAAAATGAATGCACAATACTGAAGAATCTTTTTCTATGCAATCTGATGCAGAACAGAGGCCAGAGGCCTTCTCTGACCTACACCTCATCCTTTTTTTTTTCTTCAACAGCCTATCACACCCACCATACATAAAACAAACTAATAACAAACACCACCTTCTATTATCATGGGGCAACTACTCCAACACTATCACTTTAAGCAAAACACTAAAAGCACCATAGAAGAAAAAACAGTATCATAAAACTTTTACCATATCAAAAAACATGCCACCTCAAATAAACAGAACGCAGAACATCATTTTTACCTTCCTCATCAAGGACAGCCGGGGTTCCTTGCCCCATTTGTCTTTCCATTTGCCAATTAGATATGTGTGTTGGGGGGGGGCAGAGACAGCTTGTCCCATAACGGCGAAGAAAGCAATACGGATAGGACACAAACAGACAGACAATGAAACAAGCACAAAAACTACAACCAACGTCTCTTCACAACATAGAACAGATAATTAAAACTGACGGACCAGTCCAACCCTGTTAACTGTGACTGGTATCAGAGTATCAGATGTAGATCCTCCGGATCTACCCAACAGGAGACCACCAGGCATCCCCAGGAGTCTCAGTTATCACCAGGGCGTCCCCCAGAGTTGTGACTTGTGGCCCCGGACACGTCTGTCAGCCACAGTTGAAGAGGAGTCTAGGGGAGCTCACGCCCCTCCTAGGTCATTCAACCGTCACACCAGTCCAATGCAGACAAATTAACCAGACCTGAGTAAATTTAATGATCAATTGTAAATATGGTACCGAACAGAACAGGCACCGTTACTTACCCAAAGAAGGGGTTGGAGCCGTCCGAGTCGCTGCACGAGTCGTAAATCTCGGTGGGACCTCCAAATGTTGAGATCGGTGCCCCGCGCGACAACCAAGGAGGACCCCAAGCCACTCTCTTCATGCAAAAGCAAAGGTTTTATTCTTCCAGTATGCTGGGGCTCAAAGCATGATCACCAAAGCTGAACAGAGGCTGAGAGCTCCGAGCTTTGGGCGCAGGGGTTTTTATAGGTCTTACAAACAAAGGAATAAAGGTTTGGCAAACATTAGCAACCTTGTGGTTGTTCCAAGAATACAGTGATCCTTCCACCGGATCCAGCTTCAAGCACGTCTGCATCCCTAGTTTAGTCTCAAGGCTATCTCCAGGTTGTAACTGTCAAGGTCAGCCGCCTATGCAGCTGGAGCACAGTTCTCCCTTTGTTAACCACAAGTGTGGTGTCAGCACAAGCAGGATAAGGGGAGAGAAGTGGGAGAGAAACGGGAAAGATCCTGTCTTGCTGTCTTAGTTTGATTTCCCCTATTTCTTAGTCTGATTCCCCTTTCAGAAGGAAAGAGGCAGTGTTTGGAGCCAGCTCATTTGGGGTCATGAGAACCAGTAGTTAAGTTATTAAAATTCTGTGAGCTAGTTGTTAAGCATAAGCCATTTGATTACAAGTTAAGTTAGGTAAGTATTCTAATTAAAGGAACAAATGTAATATTTTTGTGTGTGGCGCTTGAGATTGAGCCCAGTGGCATTGTACCTCTGAGCTATAACTCTAGCCTATTTTATTTTTATTTTGATATAGAGTCTCGTTAGATTGATCAGAGTCTCAGGATTCGCTGAGGCTATCCTTGAACCTGTGATCCTCTTGTCTCAGTCTCCCAAGTACCAGGATTACGAGTGTGAACCACTACGCCTGGCGGATCTTAATATTTTAATTAGACTTCAGACCTCCCTCCCACTATCCATTTATATATCCTACTAATTTCCTAAAAAAAAAGCTCAAAAGGGGTGGGGTGGGGTGGCTAGCGGAGCAATATCGTTGAGATCTTGACCCCTTCGCCCTTGAAATCCTGCATTTGGGAGGATTCAAAATGGCGACCGAGGGACACAGCACTTCTCAGTAGCTGAAACAAATAAAGTTCAACCACTTAGAAGGCAGTGTCTTAATCAACAAAGTAAATACATACCAGGAACCAAAACAGATCTAGGTACCTCGGCGGAACCCTGAACTCAAAGAAGAAGAACAAAGATCAACACCGGACCTGCTGCAGATACAATCGGGATGCCCGCCAGTGGGCTGGCTGCGCGGCTGCCTGCTACCCCAAACGGGCCGGCACTCCGAGACCTGACTGAAGTTACCGCGGCAAGATAATCCGGGACTGAAAACGGACATAGGACCTCATCTTAAGCAGCGAGCAGCACCCACGTCAGAATTCTGTGTGCTCACCAGCGACCGGATCACAACAGCACGGGGACTCCCATGGAAGCCTGAACCAAGGAAGCCAGGTACCTGAGTGTGTCCAGGGAAAGTGCGGGTCCTAGCGTGCACCCCAGCCCCAACCCCAGCACTGGCCTGGGGCATCTGTCTCACGCCTGAGAACCCAGCACTGTCCTCGCGCACCTGGTCTGCACCTCGGACCCCTGCTAGTAGTCAGTGCCTGCGCCACCGCCACCCCTAAATCGGAGCCTGCCTTCCAGGCGGCGAAAGCTCGGTGCGCCCCGGAAATCTCCTTGGGGCACCCCCAGCTCCTACGTCCCGCGGGAGGCAGAGATCACTGCTGGACACCGCACACTGCCTGTGCACCCGGACTCTTGCACACCTATCCTGCACCCCTGGCCCACCGCTGGGAGTTCCTGCCCACCCGGTAGCCTGATGCTTAGTTCAAATCGAGAACACAGCTCAATACACTTTGGAAGAGCATAGCAGCGGCAATAGGCAGCTGCACCCACTCACACCTGGGCCCAGTAATAGCAGCACACCCAGCCTGCACTCTCGCAATAGGCAGAGCTCTGGCAGTAAGTGTGGGCATCCAGGAACTGGCATCCCTTTGCCCAGGGTACATCTTGGGACCACACCAGCTAGCCCAGTTGGAATTTCCAGAAACACAGGAAAATCCATCGAGACACAATATCTGCACAGGACCTCAGGGGGAGGTTCCAAGTATACTTGGGACATCCTCCACCCCTGCTGTAGGGAAGCACAGGCGGGAGGCTAGGGTGGTGAGTGCAGAGGTGCTGACTACAGGTTGGAACTTCACAGAACCTGTGAATGGTACAGAATCTAATAACAGTGAAACCAGACATCCTGACACATAAACCCAAAGCAGTTAAAGGAAAGAAAGGTGTCCAAACACCCAGAGTGACCTAAGAAGATTAAAAATAGAGTACAAAGAAAACTAAGAGACATTGGATTATATTCTGAAAGCTACCAAAGCAATCAGATACGCACATATTATATGGACCTGACCCCATATTCGTAAATAAGTAGGACTGTTTGTTTTATTTTTATTGTGGATGTTTTGTTTTGTTTTGCTTTTACAGTGCTTTTGTTTTGGTATGGTTATTGCTGTTTTATATATTTTTTCTTAACCCACCCCTCTTTTACTTTAACTTGTTTTTTTTTAATATATATATTTGATAGTTTGCCTTATTTTCTGATGTCACACAGCTGCTAGTTCCTTTTATTTTTATTCTTGTCCTTTTTTCCTCTTTCTTCCTCTTTCCTTCCTTTTTTTGTTCTCCTCCTTTGATTGGTTTTTCCTTTCTTTTTCTTGGATTACATAATAGCCTTGGTATCTTGTGTGGATTTTTTTTTATATTGGTCTGCTCCTTCCATCACCCCTCTTTACAAACTTTTCCACACTAACCTACATACTCTTCTCCCCCAAAACTTTTCCCCATAATATACCTCCTTGTTTAATACTTAAAGTATTTCATATATCCATACTTACTCTACTAACGACAAGAGTCCTACTAGTTAACTCTCTCTCATTCTTAGCAAGATATTACCTTATCATACTTAAAGTCTTTCTCAACCTAAACATATCCTCTACCTAATCCGACTCCTTTACCCATCACCCCAGCTCTTCCCACATCACCCACCCTCAACTGGAAAAGCTCTGCTGACTTGCTGATACCCCTAAACTCCTAATATTAAGATTGAACTAAGCATAATACTCACGATCGATGGGTAGAAACCAGAAAAAACAGGACAGAGAACGCTATAAATATGAGAACCAGAAATTATGAAGAGACAGCAGAAATCACGAATACTGACCTACTAGAAATGCAAGAAGGGGAGTTCAGAATCTTGATGTACAATATGATGAAAGGATTTAAAACAAATCTAGAGGAGGTGAAAGGTGAGATAGAAACAATAAAAAAGAGTCAGAAAGAGGTCTGGAATTAAATGAAAGAGGCAATAAGTGAAATGAAGATAGCAATAGAAAGAAATTCTGGAAGATTAGACGAAATGGAAAACAGAATATCAATATTAGAAGACAGTACATCCCAAACCGAAAACACAGTCAGCGATATACAGAAATCTTTACAGCAACAAAACCTAAACATCCAGCAATTATGGGATAATATGAAGCGTCCTAACTTACGGATAATAGGCATTGAAGAGGGAATAGAGGTACAGACCAAGGGCATCTGTAATGTCTTTAAGGAAATAATCTCAGAGAATTTTCCAAATTTGGAAAGAGACTTGGACCTTCATGTCCAAGAGGCATACAGAACTCCACTGAGACAGGACCAAAGAAAGACCACTCCACACCACATAATAACCAAAATGACCAACATAGAAGCCAAGGAAGGAATCTTAAAAGCAGTGAGAGCAAAAGGAAGGGTGACATATAGAGGCAAAACAGTAAGAATCACCCCAGACTATACAACCTAGGTCATGAATGCTAGGAGAGACTGGTACGACATGATTCAGACCCTGGAAGAAAATAACTTCCAACCAAAGCTCATCTATTCAGAAAAACTACTATTCAAGATCAATGGTGAAACCAAAGTCTTTCAGGATAAACAGAATCTCAAAAAATTCATGAATTCAAAGCCAACACTAGAGAAAATTCTTAAAGAAATAAACCATAAGGAAGAAAAAAGAAGCAGACTTCAGAATCAGAGAAGAGAGGAAGTTAATAAGTGGGCCATTTAAGTAAAGAAGAAAGATCACACCACCCAAGAGTAGACAGAACACAAAATGGCAGAAAACAAAAATCATATTTCAATAATATCTCTTAATGTCAAAGGACTTAACTCACCAATCAAAAGACATAGACTGGCAATGTGGATTAGGAAACATAATCCAAATATATGCTGTCTGCAAGAAACTCACCTCACAGCCAAAGACATTCACAGGCTGAAAGTGAAAGGATGGGAAAAAATATACCATGCCAATGGTGACCAAAAAAGAGCAGGGGTAGCAACCCTGATATCCAACAAAACAGACTTTAAACTAAAACACATCAAAAGAGACAAATCAGGGCACTTCCTTTTATTAAAAGGAACAATACACCAAGAAGATATAATGATAGTAAATATTTATGCCCCAAACGTGGGTGCAACCACATTTGTAAAACAAACCCTTTTGGACATAAGATCCCAAGTAGACCCAAATACAATAATTCTGGGAGACTTTAATACGTCTCTCACACCACTGGATCGATCTTCAAGGCAAAAGATGAGTAAAGACGCTTTAGAACTAAAGGAAACCATAAACCAAATGGGCCTAATAGACATTTTCAGAGTATTTCAACCAGGAACTACAGAATACACATTTTTCTCAGCAGCCCATGGAACCTTCTCCAAAATAGACCACATCCTGGGACACAAAGAAAATACCAGCAAATTCAAAAGATGTAATATAATTCCTTGCATCTTTTCAGACCACAACGGAATAAAAGTAGAAATCAACAACAGGAAACTTGAAAGGAAGTATTCAAATTCATGGAGAATGAATGATACACTATTGAATGATGAATGGGTAAGAGCAGAAATTAGGGAAGAAATAAAGAAATTTATGGAAACAAACAAAAACAGAGATACAACCTACCAAAATCTATGGGACACCATGAAGGCAGTACCAAGAGGAAAGTTTATTGCATTGAGTGCCCACATAAAAAGGACAGAGAACCACCAAGTAAAGAACCTAATGACACAACTCAAGGACCTAGAAATTCTGTAACAGTCTATTCCCAAAGCCAGCAGAAGCAAGAAATCATTAAAATTAGAGCAGAAATAAATGGAATAGAGAACAACAACAACAACAACAACAACAACAACAACAAAAAAAACAATTCAAAGAATCAATAAAACAAAAAGTTGGTTCTTTGAAAAGATAAATAGAATTGATAAACCCCTGGCCAACCTAACCAAAAGAAAAAGAGAATCAACTCAAATTATCAAAATTAGAAATGAAAAAGGAGAGATCACCACAGATAGCGAAGAAATTCAAAAGATTATCAGAAACTACTTTAAAAGTTTATACTCCAATAGACTTGAAAACCTGGAAGAAATCGATAGATTTCTAAGCACAGTTAACCTTCCTACACTCAGCCAAGAGGACATAGCAAGCCTAAACCAACCAATAACAACCAAAGAAATAGAAACGGCAATAAAAATTCTTCCACCAAAGAAAAGCCCAGGCCCAGATGGGTTCCCAGCTGAATTCTACAAAACCTTCAGTGAACAACTAATACCAATATTAGTTTGGAACTCTTCCATATTCCTTCTATGAGGCCAGTATCACATTAATCCCCAAACCAAATAAAGATACCTCAAGAAAGGAAAACTACAGACCAATATCTTTAATGAACATAGATGCAAAATACTAGCTATACGCATTCAAAACTATATCAAGAGAATAATACATCATGACCAAGTCGGTTTCATCCCAGGAAAACAAGGCTGGTTCAACATATGCAAATCAATACATGTTATTCACCACATAAATAGAACCAAGAACAAAAACCACATCATCATAGCAATAGATGCTGAAAAAGCATTCGACAAAATCCAACACCCATTTATGTTAAAAACACTGCAAAAAATTGGGATAGATGGAAAGTACTTCAACATCATTAAGGCAATATTGTAAACCCAAAGCCAACATCATATTGAACGGGGAAAAACTCCAAGAATTTCTGCTAAAGTCGGGAACAAGACAAGGATGCCCACTATCACCACTCCTTTTCAATATAGTCCTTGAGACTCTTGCTGCAGCAATCAGACAAGAGAAGGAAATCAAAGGAATTTACATAGGAAGAGAGGAATTAAAACTATCCTTATTCGCAGATGACATGATCCATTATATGGAAGACCCAAAGAACTCAGCCAAAAGACTTCTGGAGCTGATTGACAAATTCAGCAAAGTCGCAGGTTACAAAATCAACCTAAAGAAATCAGTGGCTTTTCTTTATGCCAACAACGAATCCACAATGAAAGAAAACAAACAAACAAACAAACAAAAACAATTCCATTCACTATAACCTCAAAACCAATAAAATACCTAGGAATAAACCTAACCCAAGATGTAAAAGACCTCTACAACAAAAACTATAAAACATTAAAGAAAGAAATTGAAGAAGATCTTGGAAGATGGAAAGAGCTCCCGTGCTCATGGATAGGCAGAATAAATATCATCAAAATGGCCATTCTGCCAAAACTAATCTATAGGTTCAATGCAATTCCCATTAAAATACCAGTGACATTCTTCAGAGACCTAGAAAATTCAATTATGAACTTCATATGGAGAAAGAAAAGACCTAGAATAGCCAAAGCAATTCTCAACAATAAGAAACATGCAGGAGGCATTACAATCCCAGACTTCAAAGTATACTATAGAGCAATAGTAGTAAAAACAGCATGGTACTGGCACAATAACAGATATACTGACCAGTGGATTAGAATAGAAGATACAGAAACAAACCCACACATCTTTAGTCAATTAATCTTTGACAAAGGGGCCAAACACATACGCTGGAGAAAAGACAGCCTTTTCAACAAGTGGTGCTGGGAGAACTGGCTAACCATTTGTAAAAAGATGAATCTAAACCCCTATATCTCACCAAACACAGGAATCAACTCAAGATGGATCAAAGACTTAGTAATTAGACCTGAGACTGTGAAGTTAGTAGAGGAGAGCATAGGTTCAACACTATAACATATTGGCACAGGCAGTAACTTTCTCAACAAAACCCCCAAAGCTCAGGAAATTAAAGCAAGAATAAACAAGTGGGATAACATCAAACTAAAAAGTTTCTTCTCATCAAAGGAAACTATCAATAACCTAAAGAGGAAGCCGACAGAATGGGAAAGGATCTTTATCAGCCACCATTCTGATAGGGGGCTAATATCCAGAATATACAAAGAGCTCAAAAAACTCTACACTAGCAAAACAAACAACCCAATCAAGAAATGGGCAAATGAACTAAATAGACACTTCACAAAAGAAGAGATACAAAGGGCCAATAGATACATGAAAAGATGTTCTTCATCACTGGCCATCAGGGAGATGCAAATCAAAACTACACTGAGATTCCATCTAACCCCAGTCAGAGTAGCAAGCATAAAGAAATAAAACAACAATAAATGCTGGCGAGGATGTGGGGAAAGAGGAACTCTTTTACATTGTTGGTGGGAATGCAAACTAGTTCAGCCACTATGGAGATCTGTGTGGAGATTCCTAAGAAAGGTGGGAATAGATCCACCATATGATCCAGCTATACCACTCCTGGGTATCTTTCCAAAGGGGTTTAATTCAGAGAACTACAGCAACATATGCATACCTATGTTCATAGCAGCACAATTTGTAATAGCCAAAATATGGAACCAACCCAGGTCCCCATCAACAGATGAATGGATTGCAAAACTCTGGGAAATACACACAATGGAATTCTATTCAGCCATAAAGAAGAACAAAATTATATCATTTGCAAGAAGATGGAAAACCCTGGAGAACATAATGTTAAGTGAGATCAGCCAAGCACAGAAGGAGAAGGTACATATATTTCCTCTAATATGCCCAAACTAGGAAACACAAAGGATACCAGTGGGACTCCAGATAATGGAGGGGAAATACCAGCAAAGTTTGAATGGAAAGATAGGAGAGGAGTAAGGCCGATCTTGATTAATGAGGGTCTACATCTGAACATGTGTAAAATTATGAATAAGACATGGTTAACCTAGACAACCATTGGTGGGAGGGGGGAAGGGAAAACGGGGGCGGGGGGGGAGGGCACCAAATATAGTTTAAATGTATACTATTTATGTTCAATAAAAATTTGTTAAAAAAAAGAAGAAATCCTGCATTTGGGCTGTGATCATCAGAAACTTCATTCCCTCAGTTTGTACATCATGCCCATTGAAGGAAGAGGGACTAGGTACGGAATGTAGCATAAATTAGATGCAATTTTGTAATACATCTCGTTAAGGTGAAACTGGGAAGAGGGAAAAACGAATTCGGTGTTCTGCAGACAAGTAGGTAGAGGAACGCAGTCTGGCCTAAAGCGCAGCTCGCAGCCCACTTTGCCTCCTTGGGGCCGCCAGCTCTGGTATTTCAGCCCTTCTCCCACCCCGCTACTGTAACTTCACAGACACTGGCATCTTTCCCAGAGCACCACCCACGTCTTGTTAGCTGACTCCTAGCAGGAACGAAACTTTGCTTTGTGCCCTTCATCTGCTCACCCGGGCCTTAGGGCGCAGACAAAGAAGCAGGTTCAAAGCAGCGGCTCAGCTCTGACACTTAAACCCTAGGTCCCCGCGCCTGGGACCCGCCCCCGCCAACGGGCTCCTCTGATTGGACGTGGCTGCTCTAGGCCGGCCAATGGGGAGGCAGCGTATAGGTTCCCGGAAGTGGCGGCATGATCCGTGTCTGCCGGGGTTCCGCGGCCGGCTGGGGGTCGGGTTCTCCGCCTAGCCATGAGTTCCTTCGAGGGCCAGATGGCAGAGTACCCGACCATCTCCATTGATCGCTTCGACAGGGAGAACCTGAAAGCTCGCGCCTACTTCCTGTCCCACTGCCACAAGGGTGAGTGAGCCCTGCGCTCCCCAACTCGCGGGGATCACAACTGGGGAGTGGGCGACCGAGGGTCAGGGCCCTGGAGCGGAGCGGCGCCGGCCAGCCAGGGGGGAAGCGCGCCGAGCCCCAGCCGGGGCTTCAGCCTCTCCACAGTTTATTTTAGATCTTCTGCAGGACCCGGAGTACAGCGGCTGCCGCTTGCGCGCTGTCCCTGGCCGGAGTGGCGAGCCCGCGGAGCTGTTAGGTTCTGGGGTTGTTAGGTGTTGGCGAGGTTTAGTTCCTTCTTCGTGTTCCCCCAGCTCTCGTTACCCTAAGTAAAGCAAGTTTCAGATCCACTTGTTATGCCCCAATAGTTAATAAGCTACACACACACACACACACACACACACACACACACACACACACACAGAGTCAAGTCACAACCTCTGTAAGCTGATCCAGTGCAGCTTTTATTTGTTTATTTTTTACTTTTTAAAAATTATTATTTTAAATTATTTGGCACTGGAGATTGAACCCAGGGGCATTTTACCTCTGAGCTATACCCCAGCCCGATTTATTTATTTATTTATTTATTTATTTGTTGAAACACAGTCATGCTAAGTTGTTGAGGCTTAAGAACTGTGATTACAGGCATGTGCCACCACGCTGGGCTCCAGTGCAGCTTTTAGATGTTCTGTCCTCATCCAAAAAAAAAAAAAGTCATTATAATCTAGGATGGCAGGATGCAGATTTACCTGGTACAGATGGAAAGTTTAGGGATGAAGGTTAGAGCATCACTTTTTTTTGGGGGGGGGGATGGAACCCAGGGGCATTTTACCTCCAAGCGACACCCCCAGCGCTATTTTTTTTTTAATTCTTTCTTTTGAAACAGGGTCTCACTGGGTTGTAAAGGGCCTCACTAAGTAGTAGCTGAGGCTGTCCTTGAACTGCGATGCTCCTGTCTCAGCCTCCCAAATGCTGGGATTGCAAGTGTGAGCAACCACTCAGAAGTGGTGCTAGAGCTTCACTCTTAGTGCTACTGGCTAGCTGAAGGCTGGATGCTTCAGAAGAGGAAGGGCCTTGAACACTAATTTCACAACCGAGGTCTATTTTTAGCACTTGTTGACTAGAAAGTCATTAACTTTACCAATGAAAAATAGTCTTACAGTTGTGCTGACTTAGCACAACCAGCGGAGAGGGAGAAATTGAAGCCCTCCAGCAGCTGCGTCTTTCAGCATGCCTTCCAGAAAAACTTGATTAGGGTGCTTCCAAAAACCCTATGAGGAGTGAATTAGGGTGCAACAAATTCATAGACACGTGCAGGAGTATTTTAAAGTAAATTAGGGACAGCTGGGTATGGTGGCCCACGCTTGTAATCCTAGTACTTGGGAGGCTGAGACTGGAGGATCCTGCAAGTTAGAAGCCAGCCTCAGCTACTCAGTGAGGCTCCAGCAATTTAATGAGACTCTGTTTCCAAATAAAATATAAAATAGGTCTAGAAGTATAGCCCAGAGGTAGAAAGCCCCTGAGTTCCAGCCCCCAATACCACAATATAAATAAATAACTAAATAACTAAATAAAGAAGGGACATCAAAAACAATGCCTTTCAATCAGGCATGGTGGTGCATGCTTGTAATCTCAGTACTTAGGAGGCTGAGGCAGGAAGATCGCAGTTCATGGCCAGCCTCAGCCACTTAGGCCCTCTGCAACTTAATGAGACCCTGTTTCAAAATAAGGAATAAAAAATAGGGCTGGGGGTATAGCTCAGAGGTAAAATGTCTCTGGATTCCAATACCTAGTACTGAAAAAAGAAAATAGTGCCTTTCCTCCATGGTTGGAGTGAAGGCCAACTGGACTGGGGTGGGATCAATAACTTTAACTGTCATAAATTGTTGACAGAGCTTTTGGAAAATGTCTCTACTTTTCCCCCAGTGATTTCTCTTTTATCCATTTTATCTTTTAGTACTGGGATTTAATCCTTAAAGCTGTACCCCGAGCCCTATTTATTTTAATATTTTATTTTTGAAATAAGGTCCTACTAGATCCCTGAGGGGCTCTCTGAGTTGCTGAGCCTGGCCTCGAAGCTGTGGTCCTGCTGTCTCAGCCTCCCAAGCACTGGGATTACAGGCCTGTGCCGTCATGTCCCAGTCTTCAGTAATCTCTCTATAATGAGGAAATAATGGACTTCCATTCTTGAGAGCCTTTTTGAGAGCCATTCTGTTTATTTTTTTGTATGTGAGGTGCTGGGGGTTGAACCTAGATGTATTCTGAGCTATACCCCTAACCCTATTTTATTTTTTACTTTGAAACAGATCTAAGTTGCTGGCAGCCTCACTAAATTGCTGACACTGGCTACAAACCTGCGATCCTCCTGTCTCAGGCATATGCTACCACGCCCAACTCTATTTTTTGTGGTACTAGGGATAAAACTTATTCTACCTCCCAGCTATAACCCTAGCCCTATTTTTTAATTTTTTATTTTGAAACAGGGTCTCAGTGAGTTGCAAAGGGCCTCACTAAGTAGCTGAGGCTGTCCGCAAACCGTGATCCTCCTGTTTCAGCCTCCCAAATGCTGGGATTACAAGTACGTGTCACCATGCCTGGCTCCAACTCTGTTTATTCTTTTTTTTTTTTTTTTTTTTTTTGTGGTACTGGGATGGAACCCAGGGACATTCTACTACTTCTGAGTTACACCTCTAACCCTATTTTTTTTTTTTTTTGAGTACTTGGGATGGAACACGGGCATTGTACGTCTGAGCTACACCCCCAGTTCTATTTTTTAGTCTATTTATTTATTTATTTATTTATTTATTTATTTGCGGTACCAGGAATGGAGCCCAGGGGCATTCTATCTCCGTGCTACACCCCCAGCCCTATTTTTTTAGTCTATTTATTTATTTATTTATTTGCGGGTCTCGGGATGGAACCCAGGGGTATTTGACCTCTGAGCTACACCCCCTGCCCTATTTTTTATTCTTTATTTTGAAACTGGGTCTCACTGAGTTGCAAAAGGCCTCACTAAGTAGCTGAGGCTGTCTGCGAACCATGATCCTCAGGTCTCAGCCTCCCAAATGCTGGGATTACAAAAGTGCGCCACCACACCTGGCCTTCAAGTTTTTATTTAGGAAGAGAAGCAGCTGGCATTTCTAGCAAACTTTTTTTTTTTTTTTTTTTTTTTTTTTTTTTTTTAATTCTGTACTGGGGATGGAACCCGGGGGCATTGGACCTCTGAGCTACACTCCCAGTCCTATTTTTTAAGTCTTTTTATTTTTGAAACAGGGTCTCACTGAGTTGAGAAGGGCCTCACTAAGTAACTGAGGCTGTCCTTGAACCATGATCCTCCAGTCTCTGCCTCCCAAATGCTGAGATTACAAGCATGCGCCCAGCTGACTCCAGCCCAATCTTTTTGTTCTTTATTTTGAAACAGGGTCTGCCAACTGAGATCCTCCTGTCTCAGCCTCCTAAATGCTGGGATTACAAACTTGCACCACCATGCCCAGCTCTGCTTATTCTTGAGAATCACATTTTTGCTTTTGTGATCTTAAACAATTTAGAAGTGTTTGGGCAGTGTCTAGGCCTTGACCCAGTAAAAAGTCAGGATAAACTGGGTGTGGTGGTACACACCTATAATCCCAGTACCTGGGAGATGAGATAGAAAGATCGCAGTTTTGAGGCCAGGTTAGCAACATAGTGAGACTTTTAGAACCTAGCAAGGGCCTGTTTCCAAATAAGAAATAAAAAGGGCTGGAGGTATAGCTCAGAGATAGAATGCCTCTGTGTTCAACACCCAATACACACACACACATACAGTTGAAATATATTAGAATACACGCTGTGCTTCGTGGGTTATTCGGTCTAATTGTTAGCTTACAGTCTTTCTGTGTCTGTTAAGTTGGAGGACTGTGGAGCAGGTCGCTGTGGCTGGTGATGTCTCGCCTCCCAGCCCAGCAGTCACAGTGGGATAGAAAGGTGAGAAAGCACTCTATTCTGGCTTCAGCCCGAATGGCTTCTGGGTGGATTGCAAGCTTGAATTTCTTTCTTTCTTTTCTTTTCTTTTCTTTTTTTTTTTTTTTTTTTGTGGTACTGGGGATGGAACCCAGGGGCCTTCTACATCTGAGTGACACCTTCAGCCAATTTGTTTATTCTTTATTTTGAAGCAGAGTCTCACTGAGCTGCAAAGGGCTTCACTAAGTAGCTGAGGCTGTCTGCGAACCACGATCCTCCTGTCTCAGCCTCCCTAATGCTGGATCACAAGTGTGCGCCACCACACCGGCTTGCAAGCTTGAATTTTTAGATGGGCCAACTTAAGGGATGGGAATTGAATGGGTCACACAGCATGTAGACCACTGGATCACTGGGTTGAGAGGGGAAGGTGGAGGAAGGCTGGAGTATTTGTCCTTCTCTGGCTGCCCAGGGCAGTTGAGACTCTGTTTCGTGCGGCTGGGGGAGGTGGGGTCAGCTACTCAAGTTGCTTTGGATGACTCAGCATTGGGCAACATTGAATGATTACTGTCTTGTTCTCAGAGGAACCTCATGTATTTTCTCTTAACAGGAAGTATAAGAAGATGACTCAGTTTCTTTGGGCTGAGAAATCCTGTGGAAACATAACATGTTTATGAGTTTTGATTCTCTTGTTTTTAGATCACATGAAGGGATTGAGGGCCCCTTCCTTGAAACGAAGGTTGGAGTGCAGGTGATTTCTTTTGCTACTTATTTCTTTGTGCCTGTGTGTTTAAGTAAACATTTTAATTGAGAGATAACATCTAGGTAGAAAAATGCATACATTAGAAGGGGACAGTCTGAACTTTTACATAGTGAGCACACCTGTGTGGCTTCCACGCAGCTCAAGAAATTGAACAGACCCAGTATCCCAGGCTCCTCCTCCTCCCGGGCACTCCTCCCGCCATAGCTAACTTTTGTCAACATGGGTTAGTTTGGGCTGTTTTTGTACTTTGTATAAATAGAATCATACAGAATAGACTCATATTTTTCTTTTTGTGGTACTGGGGATTGAACCAGGGGTATTCTACATCTGAGCTACACCCTCAGTTCTATTTTTATTTATTTTTTCCTCTTCTTCTGTGCAACACCTTGCTCCTGCTAGGCTAGTGCTCCGTCACTGAGCTACACCCCCAGCCTGGCCTTATTTTATTTTGAGGCAGGGTCCTGTTAAGTTGCCCAGGCTGGCCTCAAACATGTGATTATTCTGCCCCAGGTTCCCCAGCAGCTGGGATTACAGGTGGCACCACCATGCCTGGTTTGATGAAAGACTCCTTAGGTGGTCAGAAAACAGTAATTTCCCTCCCTGTGCTCTGGATGGACTGAGATAGCTGGTGGGGGCAGCGTGTGTCGGGAGGGCCTCTGACACTTCAGTGCTGGCACTTTCTGCTTTATTTGAGAAAACTGATGTGAATGAAGGGCATTTTCTTGTCACCAAAATGCTTGTTTGAGATTGTACTGAAACGACTCTTTTTCATTTATATATTTTTGGTCTTTCCTTTCAGCTTGAAGGTTTACCTGTACTGTTCTCCAGTTACTAAGGAGTTGTTGCTAACTAACCCGAAATACAGGTTTTGGGAGAAACGAATTGTAAGTTTTCTTTTTTTGTATAATACTTATTCTTTGTGTAAATGGCAGTGTTAAACGTAGAGTGAAGAAAGCATTGGAGTTATTCAAAGCTCAGTTTCCCACATTACTTATCCACATTAATTAGAATATTCCTATTTACTTTTTGTAATTTAGCAATTTAGGAGAGGTCAGCATTTTGTTAATTTTATTATTGCTGTTCCTTAAGAGTTAGATCTAGTTTTTCAGATTTTTTAATTTAATCTTATTGACTCTCTATGTAATGCCTCTTTTTTTTTTTTTTTTTTTTTTTTTTTTTTTTTGTTCTGGGGATCGAAGCCAGGGCTAGGCAAGCAGCTACCACTAACCCATCCTCAGCCCTTGTTTGTTTGTTTGTTTGTTTATTCATTCATTCATTCATTCATTCATTCATTCATTATTTGTGGGAATTAAACCCAGGGGCATTATCCCTCTGAGCTATATCCTCAGCCCTTGTAAGCTTTTTATTCTGAAATAGGGTTTTGGCTGAGACTCTCCTTGCACCTGTGACCCTCCTAGCTCAGCCGCCTTAGTACTAGGATTACAGGAGTGTGCCACCACAGCCAGCCTTTTTACTTTATTTTATTTTGAAATAGGGTCTTGCTAAGCTGCTTAAGCTGGCCTCAAACTTGTGCTTCTCTTGCCTCATCTCACAAGTAGCTGGGGTTATAGGCATGTGCTACCATGCCCAGCTCACATTATAATATTTTAAGTGTAAATTGTTCAATATTTGCTAAGTCTTATTGGAGACAGTCTGGCTTTTGTTGCCCAGCCTGGTCTGAGCTCCTGGGGCTAGACTGATTCTCCGCATCAGCCTCTGGAGTGGCTGGGGCTATAGGTGCACAGCCCCTTGTGCCTGGCTACCAAGTTTTTTTTTTTTTTTTTTTTTTTTTTGCAGTACTGGGGATGGATCCCAGGGTCATTCTACCTCTGAGCTCTGAGCTACACCCCCAGCCCTAGTTTTTATTCTTTATTTCAAAACAGGGTCTCATTGAGTTACAAAGGGCCTCACTAAGTATTAGCTGAGGCTGTCTGTGAACTGCAATCCTCCTGTCTCAGCCTTCCAAATGCTGGGATTACAAGCATGGGCCACCACGCCCGGCTCCCAAGTCTTTTTACTTAGATCCTGGCTTCGGTTAGGAAAAATGACTTTATTTTCTGGGGTATAATAAGAAGGGGAGAACAAGCATAATAGTGACAGGCTGGATAGCTTTCAATCTGTCAGAATAAAATAGATCTCTCCAGTATAAAAAAGTAAAAGGGACAAAATCAGACAAGTCTGGCATGTAGAAAATGTCAGGAAAAAGTCCTAGATCACAGTTATTATTATAGGGGTGAATGGATTTAACTCTAGACCAAAAGATAAATTCTCAGTTTAGATTAAAAATGAGGAAGATCCACCAGTATTACTCTACAAAAGGCTTAGATAAAACAAAAGGGTGAATTAATGCTTGAAACAGAAAACAACAACAAAATAAAAAACTGGGAAGGGGGGAAATATATTCTTAACAAAAGGAAAAATGCCAGTGGCAATTTTTATGTCCTACAAAGTAGAACTGAAGGCCCAAACAGAACCCTATAACATTTAGGGAGGATGTAGTTACTCATCAAAGATCTCTTCTCGATAAACTTCAAGCCCAGATGGGCTTTTTCTCTTTTGTGGTGCTAAGGACTTAACCTAGGGGCATTCTACCTCTGAGCTCCACCCTAGCCTATTTAAGTTGTTATTTTGAAACTGAGTCTTGCTAGGTTGATGAGAGTTTCACTGTTTGCTGACTGTCTTTGTGATCCTCTTGTCTCAGCCTCCCAAGCACCACCATGCCTGGCTCACATCATTTTACCAAGTTTAAAAGAACAATCAATCCCTGTGTTATTGTAGGAAGTAATTAAAAGCTGCTCAGCCTTATTAGCAAAACAATGTATATAATGGTAGTACATGGGAAAAAAGGACCATTTTATACACCAACATATGAAAGTACTAAATACGATGGTTGTTGAGTTGACCCTACCAATATTAAGTACGGCATCATGAATAAAATGTTTTATTACAGAAATACAAGAAAATTTTTTTTTGTGCTTCTGAGATTAAACCCAAGGGTGCTACCTTGGGGCTATACCCCCAATCTTATTTTTTATTTTGAAACAGGGCCTCACAAGGTTTGTGAAGGCCTGTTAAGTTGCTGAGGCTGCCCTCGAACAAGTAATCCTTCTGTCTCAGCCTCCCAACTGCAGGGATTACAGGTGTGTGCCGCCACTCCCATCATGAATATTGTAACATCTTCACCCTAATCACTATATGACACTGATGGTCTAAAGAGATGAAGAATTCCATTCATTCACTCCTCAACATCATATTGAAGACCTCTAGTGTGCTAGGGAAATGGGTGCGTACCCTGAGGAGCACAGGCGTATGCGTCATGGGCTGGTCCAGACAGTTGTGCAGCACAAGACCCAACACACAGAAGGCGTAGAACAGGCTCCACCTCCAGGGGAGAGGGACATGGTTATGGTAGAGAGGGGAAATGAAGGAGGAAAAGTGAGCTCAGAGAAGTAGAATTGCCATATTGAAGGACATAGGCAGCTATAAACGGTTTAATACACATTGGCAAATCTATCTTAATAAGTGCATTATTTCTGCTTTATCCTTTTTCGGATGCTTAAGATATTTATTTATTACAGTGAAGTATTTATTTATTACAGTCAAATCAGCAATTGTTATACTGTCTGTAACTCCTTTGTTCGGTCTCAGGGTTTTTGATGGCAGAGGGTGTATAAAAGCCCTGGAGAACTGATTGGTGTATGATCTCGTCTTTATTTTAATAGATATCAATTGAGATTGAAACGCCTACCCAGATATCTTTAGTTGATGAAGCAACAGGCAAGGTAACTAAATATTAAATATTACTTTTTTAATTGCTAAAATGATTGTTTATCTTTCTCCTTGATTTTTTTTTTTTTTTTTTTTTTTTTTTTTTTGGTATTGGAGTTTTAACCCAGGAGCATTCTACCTTTGAGCTACACCCCCAGCCCTAGTTTTTATTCTTTATTCTGAAACAGGGTCTCTCTGAGTTGCAAAGGGTCTCACTGGACTGTGATCCTCTTGTCTTAGCCTCCCACGTGCTGGGATTGCTAGCATGGGCCACCACGCCTGGCTTTTCTCCTTGTTTTTGAAAGCTCGTTTAACCTTAATCAACCTTCAACCACTCTTTTATTGAGTGAGTTTCTAGAAAAAACAAGCAAAATATCTGTGGTCACCTCAGTGTCTTGGTCCTTTTGGGCGCTATCACAGAACTACTGTAGATGTGAGTCTTAAACAGCGGCATTTATCTGCTAGGTCTGGAGGCGCAGGTCTAGGGTCCAGGATCTGGCGGAGCCGGGGCCTGGGGAGGGCTCGCTTCTTGTTCAGAGGAAACGGTCTTCCCTGTGTCCTCACACAGTGGGAAGGGCAAAAGGCTCCCTTTTAAAGGACACGGATGCGCTGGTGAAGTCACTCCTTAGCGCCTTCTAAAATCCTCCTCATAAAATCACTTAGGGGCTAGGCTTTCAAGCTGTGAATTCTGGGAGAACACAAATATTTAGTCCACAATAGTGGTTAGTTATTTTCCACATTAGGAGGACTACACATGGCTAATTTTTTTGTTACATTGCTCTTGATTAGTATTGCTAATGGTGGGGACACCAGCTGTTAATACTACATAAGGTCATTGTCACATTTATTGATAATAATGTCCTGGATCTAAAACAGTGATGAATACTTTTGAAGCAAATTGATATATGATTTTTCCTGAACCATTTTCTTAAATTAATAGAAATCACTTCCCAATTGGATAAAATTTATTTTTCATCCTTAAATTTACAGATTTAATATTGTGGATGTATTGTTTTATTAGTAAATGGAATTCTGGGCCTACCTTTTTTTTTTTTTTTTTTTTTTGGTGGTAGTAGGGATTGAACCCAGGGCGTTCTACCTCTGAGCTATACCCCCAGCTTCACTTTTTCTTCTTTATTTTGAGAGAAAGGGTCTCACTAAGTTGTGGAAGGCCTCACTAAGTAGCCGAGGCTGGCCTCGAACCTGCAATCCTCTCAAGTACTGGGATTACAAGTGTGCACTACAATGCTTGGCTGGGCCTACTTTTTTTGTGTGTGTGGTACTGGGGATGAAATCCAGGGGCCTTCTAACTCTGGGCTACACTCTCAGACCTACTTTATACCCCTTATTTTATACCCCTGTTTTTATTTGCAAATAGGGTCTCACTGAGTTGCTGAGAGCCTCACTAAGTAGCTGAGGCTGGCCTAGAACCTGTGTAATCCTCCTGTCTCAGCCTCTTAAGTACTGGGTTTACAAGCGTGCGCCACCATGCCAGGCTCTGGGCCTACACGTGTGTGTGTGTGTGTGTGTGTGTGTGTGTGTGTGTGTTGCTGGGGATTGAACCTAGTGGCATTCTACCTCTGAGCTACACCCTGGTCCTATTTTTTATTCTTTATTTTTATTTTTTTGAGACAGGGTATCACTGAGTTGTGAAGGGCCTAAGTAGCTGAGGCTGTCCAAATGCTGGGATTACAAGTGTACACCACCACACCTGGCCCTTTATTCTTTATTTTGAAACAGGGTCTCATTAAGTTGCAAAGGGCCTAAGTAGCTGAGGCTGTCCATCTTCCTGTCTCAGTCTCCCAAATGCTGGGATTACAAGCATGCGCCACCACACCTGGCTTCTGGGTCTGTCTTTTTTTTTTTTTTTTTTTTGCGGGTTTGAGGTTGGAACCCAGGGGCATTCAACTTCTGAGCTATACTCCCTGCCCTAGGTTTTAATTCTTTTTTATTTTTGGTGGTACTGGGGGTGGAACCCAGAGGCTTTCTACCTCCAGGCTATACTCCCAGACCTATTTTATATTTTATTTGGAAACAGGGTCTCACTAAGTTGCTGAGAGCCTCACTCAGTAGCTGAGGCTGGCTTTGAACCTGTGGGATCCTCCTGTCTCAGTTTCCCAAGTGTGGAGATTACAAGCATGCGCCACCATGCCTGGTTCTATTGTTTTATTCTTTATTTTGAAACAGGGTCTCACTAAGTTGCGGAGGGCCTCACTAAGTTTTAGCTGAAGCTGTCCACAAACCGTGATCCTCCTGTCTCAGCCTCCCAAATGCTGGGATTACAAACGTGCGCCACCATGCCCAGCTTCTGGATCTACCTTTTATTAATTAATTAATTGATTAATTTTTTTGGGGGGTCTACCTTTTAAACAACAACACTGAAATTACATTTGGGTCTAGGGGGAATTTTCCTAGTTTATGGCAAGCCTAGTCAGTCTGTAGCCTGGTCATAACATGTGTTTTTTTTTTTTTTTTTTTTTTTTTTGCGGGTCTGGGGTTGGAACCCAGGGGCATTCTACCACCGAGCTACACCCCCTGCCCTATTTTTATAAACCGGGTCTTACCGAGTTGCAAAGGGCCTCATTAAGTAGCTGAGGCTGTCCGCGAACCGCGATTCTCCGGTCTTAGCCTCCCGAATGCTGGGATTACAAGTGTGCGCAAACATGCCCGGCATAACATGTGTTTTTGACATGTGTAGGATGTCTTTTGTCGTGGAATGTGATCAGAATAGAGATAACTTTTTCGGACAGCTCCTAGGATCTGACAGTTGGAGTCTGCCATGCTGGGCCGAGTCAGCTAAGCATTTTCCTGGGAATAGAATTGACTTGTGGCCTTGTCACGTGCAGGTGCCATGGTGGCAGGCTCTCAGAGCTGGGCAGCACATGGTGGGCAGGCTCCTGGGAAGCAGGCCCTTGCTCTCCCGCCCTCGTCCTTCATGTTTCTTGGTGCGCGACATAGGCCGTGTGCACTGTTTTCCAGGCACAGCCACTGGGAGACCTCCTTTGAAAGGGGCCTGGAGGATGAATGAAACCGTAATTCTCTGGGACTCAGCACTCCTGAGCAGAGCTCTGTTTCCACTTGCTCAGGGCTAGAGAGCCAGCAGCACCGCTGGCTCTGTCCTGAGGGGAGGACACAATAGCAGTGTGGTGAACTGGGCCACACTTCATCCAGCTCTTAAAACACTTGTTTAGTAGCAGCTTTATTGAGATATTTATATGCTACACGGTTCACTCTTTTTTCCCCCTGGTACCGGAGATGGACCCCAGGGGCATTCTATCTCCAAGCTACACCCTCATCCCTATTTTTTATTCTTTATTTTGAAACAGGGTCTCACTGAGCTGCAAAGGGCATTACTAAGTAGCAGACAGAGGCTGTCTTCGAACCCTGTCTCCTCCTCCCAAATGCTGGGATTGCAAGCGTGCGCCACCACGCCCAGCTAGTTCACTGATTTTAAAGCATACGAATCAGTGGTTTTTAGTATACTCACAGAGTCGGCTATCCATCACCACATCAACTTCAGAATATTTTCATCACCTGAAAGAGAAGCCCTTAACCTACGTTCCCTGTGTCCCCGGCTCCTGGTACCTACTTTTCTGCCTCTGCATTTGCCCACTCAGGGCCGTTCCAGTCAGTGGAATCATGAGGCATCTGGTTCTTGTTTCTGGCTTCTTCCCTGAGTATGTTTTAAAAAGTAGCACATGTTATATGTGTAGCATATGTCAACCAATACTTCATTGGTTTTATGGCCAAATAATATTCCATTGTGTGGACAGATGATATTCTGTTTATCCATTGATCACTTGATAGACATTTGGACTGTTTCTGCCCATCTTGGCTAGTATGAATAACTATGCTATGGACCCCCATGTACAAAGTTTTGTGTGCATATGGATTTTCAGGGTTTTTTTTTTTGTGATACTAGGGTTTGAACTCAGGCTCACTTTATCTCTGAACTACAATCTCAGCCCTATTTTTTTTTTATTTTGAAATAAAATAAAATAAACCTGTCTTGCCAGGTTGCAGACAGCCTTGCTACATTGCTGAGGCTGTCCTTGAACCTGCAATCCTCCTGTCTCAGCCTCCTAAGTGCTGAGATTACGGATGTGCGTCACCTCGTCCTCTTGAATTTGTAACTGGTTGTGGGATTGCTGAGTCCTGTGGTAACTCAGTGTTTAGCTGTCTGTTGAGTGGATAAGGATGCTACCTGTTTCTAGGATTTGGAAAGCCAGGGAAGGGAGAAAAGGCATATTCTTGAGATACTTGATTTTTTTTTTAGCAAGGTCCCACTGATCATTTCTGTTTTTATTTTGTCTTTGTTTTCTTTTTAGAAGGAAGAGATTGTTGTGACTCTCTTGCCAGCTGGTCACTGCCCGGGATCAGTTATGTAAGGGGCTCGCTTAATTTTGCTATTTTATTATTTGTAAATATGTATTATAATTATAGGAAGAAATTTTTAGGGTCTGAAATGTAGCGTGTAGGCAGAGCTGACAGTATTTCTGGACAGTATTTCTGGTAGTGTCTTTAATCTTTGCTTCCAAAGTGAACTTGGGGAACTGAGACAGATCAGTCTTGAAACATGGCTTTCTTACCATGGAAGTCTTCAGTGGTTATTCTTGAGGGACTTTGCATTATTTTATCACGTGGATTTTTCTCTCCATGAACAGAATGATCTTGATACATGATTTCAATGCTACCATTGTGCTACAGCGTCTCGCGCAGACCTTGAGCAAAAGCTCGGCCAGGGGACTCGCAAAGGCTGGAGTCCCCCGTGAGAAAAACTAGCCCTTCCCCCTTCAAAAGAATTATTTTAAAATTATTTGAATTAATATGTGTAATTGGAATTTTATGTATATGAATTATAACCAAAATAGATGGGCAGCAACATGTGAGAGACTCAATCAGCAAAGTTTTTTTTTTCCAAGGATAAAGTTTGGGCCAAAGATTAAGCTCAAGCTGACCTTAGTTTGGGCCAACATATAAGATTAAGTTCAAGCCGGCCCTGTGATATGAGGCAAAGCATACGTTCTACGATTTATTAAATGTCTGGCACCCTGTCCTGAAGTCTGTTAAAGACTTTTTCTGTCCTTGAAGTTTTCTGCTTGCATGAGTGTGGTTTTGTCTATTCTGCCAAGAAAGAAAGTATAAAGATCGTAACAAATCCTGAATAAAGTCGGAGAAGCTTGATCTGGTCTGTGTGTCAGTCTCCTCTCACTTGACCTTGACTCTCCTCTCACCAACACGCGGCCCCGACTCCTGCTAGGGCTGGCCCCCGGCACCATTGTATACGGAACCAATCGCAAACTCAGCAGTGTGTCCATTCTGGTATTTCTTTCTCCCCCAGGGCAGAGGCGGCATCTCAGCGCTGGGTGTGGGGGTAGAGTGTTGCATTTCCATTAGCTTTGTGTCCTAAGGGATATGTTGGCGAGAAGCATTTTTGTGGATTCACCATGTATTTGCTTTGCTTGAGACTTGGAAGTCACTGAGATGTATTTCCTTTTCAGGTTTTTATTTCAGGGCAATAATGGAACTGTCTTGTACACAGGAGATTTCAGACTGGCAAAAGGAGAAGCTGCCAGAATGGAGCTTCTGCAATCTGGGGGCAGGTACTGGGCCTTGTTCTTGCTTGAGCTGGGCGTGGTGGCGCACATCTGTACTTGGGAAGCTGAAACAGGAGGATTGCAGGTTTGAGGCCAGCCTCCGCAACTTAATGAGGCCATCAGCAACTTAGTATGATCTTCTATAAAATAAAATAAAAAAGACTGTATGTGTAGCTCAGAGGTAGAATGCCCTGATTTCAGTCCTTAGTAACACACACACACACACACACACACACCATTCTTGCTCTTTTCTACCAAACACAACCCTTTGTTTCTATTAGAACTCAAGCTTGATTTTGATTATTATAATAGTAAAATTTCTTCCTTGAAATGGGGTAATAGTGTTCTGTACCTTAATGGAGGTAGTGGTTGACACAAATGTGTCCAAGTTTTCTGGACCATGTATGCAAAAATCTATATTTTATTGTATAGAAAACATTTCCCAACAAAGTTGGCTCACAGAAACAGAAATCCCGTGGGCTGGAACATGCTCTAAAGTAGCTGAGGCTGTGGTTCTGTTCTATGTCCTTTATGTCATGTTGGATGCTAACACTAGTTTTTTCTCTCTTCAGAGTAAAAGACATTCAGAGTGTATATTTAGATACCACTTTCTGCGATCCCAGGTTTTACCAGATTCCAAGTCGTGTAAGTCTGTTTGGAGAGATGGGCCAGGGGCCTGGGCGTGGCCACGTGTCAAGCGCGCGGAACGATGTGCCCGCGTGGTTGGCCCCTTGGTGTGGACGCCTGCGCGTGTTGGGGAGGAACAGCGTGCGGCTCCTCAAAGTGCTGAATGTCTTCTGAAAATCCCATCTAGGAGGAGTGCTTAAGTGGCATTTTAGAGCTGGTTCGGAGCTGGATCACTCGGAGTCCGTACCATGTCGTGTGGCTGAACTGCAAAGCCGCTTATGGCTACGAGTATTTATTCACCAATCTTAGCCAAGAGCTGGGAGTCCAGGTACCAGGCCCCTTCTCTTCACCTGCTCCTTTCTGCCTTCCCCACTTCCCTTCCTTCCCACCCACCCCCGATAACTGGAAACGTGACAGGTGGAAGCAGCTTGTCTGCAGCGGGGCTGGGGGCTCCTCTAAAGACCTCGTCTTCTTTGTCAGCTCCTGTTCTCATGGGAGGAAATTGATGGACACGGAGGGCGTGGGGGAGACTGGTGAAACACCCCAGAAGGGAAGTGTTTCCCCCAAACTGTGTCATGAAATGAATTCAGTGATTGCACCAGCTTTTATTTATTTATTTATTTTTTATTTGAATTTTTTTGGGTGGTACTGGGGGTGGAACCCAGGGGCTTTCTACCTCCGGGCTATACTCCCAGACCTATTTTATATTTTATTTGGAAACAGGGTCTCACTAAGTTGCTGAGAGCCTCACTAAGTAGCTGAGGCTGGCTTCAAACCTGCGCGATCCTCCTGTCTCAGTCTCCCAAGCGTGGGGGTTACACGTGTGCGCCACCACGCCCAGCTGTGACCAGCTTTTAAAATAAACTTGGGCCTAAAGATACCTAGGGGCATTGCTTGTAGTCAAGATAATGATTTTGTAAAAATCATTTTATAAAAATCATTGTGAAACTTGACTTAGGGCCCCAGACACACGCATACCCACACATGTGGCGTATGTGTACTGAGTTACTGAGGGAATCATATTTCCCACTGTGGGTCCCAGTCAACAATGTGAGGAGAACATTATTGTCCTAGAACACTGGATCCTGAGCCTCGTCGATGGGTCAGTTTCAGACTGGGAGGAGGTTTTCCCCTGTCTCTTCTAGAGAGTTCCTTTCCAACTGCTCAGCCCGCTCTTGCTTCCAGCAGCACCCAGAGTGTGTGCACGTGGTGGTGGTGCTGTTGTGTGTGTGATCCCCTTACTTGCAGGGCTTAACAATAGTGTGTCTTCAGCTTTTTTTTGTTCTTTTTTTTTTTTTTTTTTTTTTGGTGGTGGTACTGGGGTTCCTGGAAGCCCTTCTACCTCCGGGCTACACTCCCAGACCCATTTTTACATTTTTATTTGGAAACAGGGTCTCCTAAGCCTGCGCGATCCTCCTGTCTCTGCCTCCCAAGCGCGGGGATTACAAGCGTGCACCACCACGCCCGGCTTTTGTTCTTTTTTTTTTTTTTTGTGGGTCTGGGGATGGAACCCAGGGGCATTTGACTTCTGAGCTACACCCCGTACCCTATTTTTATTTTGAAACGGGGTCTCACTGAGTTGCGGAAGAGCATCACTAAGTAGCTGAGGCTGTCCATGAACCACGAACCTCCATTCTCAGCCTTCTGAATGCTGGGATTACAAGCATGCGCCACCACACCCGGCTCTGCTTGGTATATGCTTTGGTTGCCTGTCTTGGTATATGTTTTGGTCAGCTTTTTCTGTTGCTGTGACCAAAATGCCTGGCACTTAACATGGAGGAGGAGACATTTCTTTGGGCTGATGTTTCAGAGGCACAGTCCATTGTTGGCGACTCCAAGGCAGACATCATGGTGGTACCATGTGTGACAGAAGACAGCAGCTCCTCTCATGGCAGTTGTGAAGCAGAGATAAACAGACAGACAGATGGAGACAGGCAGCAGCTAGCACAGACAGGATCCCCAGGTGACCCGCCTCTTCCGGCCATGCCTTATCTGCTTAGGTTACTGCCCAGTAAATGCATTCAGGTGACCAGCCTTCAGAGGACTGGGAAAATTAGAGCCCTGACTCAGTTGTTTCACCTCTTGACACTTCTGTATTGCCAGTACCTGATCTTTTTCAGGGTACATTCTATGCTCAAACCATGACAGCTTCAACTAGCACAGCAATTTGACCTTATTCTACTCTGTTTATGAATAAGACATCCAAATGAGAATTCTACTTTTTTTCCCCACTTCATAATCCTAATAACATTTTTGGTGCTTGCCATTTTCTTCGAAGTACCCAGAAGATAATCTTCAAGTAAACCTGACACGTTGGTTTTAAGACTTAATGTGTGTCAGCCTTAAGATTTTTAAAGATGGCTAAAGTTTGCAAATGTGTTTTTCTGCATCATTCCTCCATTTGGCCCAGATAAGTGGTATGTTGGGTGGGTCGGCCTCTGCCCCCTTGCCCCACCCCCCACCTGCCCCTCTGAGGCGTGGGTGTCTTTAAGAAGTGATTTTCCACTGTATGCTTTGTTCACTGCTATGTACACAGGATTTAGAATAAGGCTCGATGTACAGTATTGCACTGGTATGAATCAGTGACTCTTGGGGGATTGAAGAACAGTCTTGGCATGATCAGATGAAGTCCAGGAGCCAAGCTCTTTACCTGTTGCTCTCCTTGCAGCATGAAGTAGACAAACACTAGGTTGCAAGAGAGAAGGTTAGCTCACTAACTAGATGTTATATTATTATTTTTATTTGTTTTTTTGTTCTGCGGTACTGGGGATGGAACCCAGGGGCATTCAACCTCCGAGCTACACCCCCTGCCCAATTTTTTATTCTTTATTTTGAAACAGGTTCTCACTGAGTTGCAAAGGGCCTCACTAAGTAGCTGAGGCTGTCCGTGAACCTGTCTCAGCCTCCCAAATGCTGGGATTACAAGTGTGTGCCACCATGCCCAGCTATTTTATTTATTTTTTTGGTGGTACTTGGGATGGAAACCAGGGACCTTCTACCTTGGGTACACCCCCAGACCTATGTTATTTTTTAATTTCGAAACAGGGTCTCATAAGTTGCTGAGGCTGGATTTGAACCTGTGCTCCTCCTGTCTTAGCCTCCCAAGTATTGGGATTATAAGCCTGCATCACCACACCCAGCTTAACTAGATTTGTGTGTGTGTGTGTGTGTGTGTGTGTGTGTGTGTGTGTGTGGTACTGGGGGTGGAACCCAGGGGCTTTCTACCTCTGGGCTATACTCCCAGACCTTTTTAATATTTTATTTGGAAACAGGGTCTCACTAAGTTGCTGAGAGCCTCACTAAGTAGCTGAGGCTGGCTTCGAACCTGTGCGATCCTCCTGTCTCAGCCTCCCAAGCGTGGGGATTACAAGCGTGCGCCACCCCGCCCGGCTTTTTTTAACTAGATGATTTGCTCCTGCATAATTACTCTTGAGTAATTTATTCTTAGGAAATACATTTCAAATAATTTGCATCTGTTGTTTTCCACAGGTCCATGTGGACAAGCTGGACATGTTTAGGAACATGCCTGACATCCTTCATCACCTCACTACAGACCGTGGCACCCAGGTCCACGCGTGTCGGCATCCAAAGGTACCTGTGTGCATGACTCTTCTCATGTTGCTTTCCGGGTCCGTAAAATCCAGAATTTTAGGTCAAGAAGGAATCTCAGGTATTCCATGTTGAAGCTTGTCACTGTACAAACATGAAAATCGTGTAAGGACCCTAAGTTATTAGCTCAGAGTCAGCAACTTACATGATTGTATCCCATGTACTTTATAGACACAGGTCCTTATAGTTTTTGATAAAATCTCTTTCTATGCATTAAAGAATGCAAATTTGCTGATAATCAAATTAGTGATACTTTATAGCTTATAATTGAATCAAATGTATTCCTGGTTCAGTGCTGTTTATTTTTGAGATTCGTGACATTATATGTTGATGAACTGTACTTTCCTACTCATTTGAGATAATACCTGGATGTAACTTCCTTCAGACTTTGAAGGAGTCGCGTGTATTGGTGGCCCAATTTCCAATGAATGGAAACTTCCTGTGAAGTTAGGTACCACTCATCTGTAATTTGATTTTTTTTTTTTTTTGCGGGTCTGGAGATGGAACCCAGGGGCATTCTACCTCTGAGCTACACCCTCTACCCTATTTTTTTATTCTTTATTTTGAAACTGGGTCTCACTGAGTTGTAGAGGGCCTCACTAAGTAGCTGAGGCTGTCTGTGAACTGTGATCCTCCAGTCTCAGCCTCCTGAATGCTGGGATTACAAGCATGTGCCACCACACCCAGCTTATAATTTGATTTTTTTTTTTTTTTTTTTGTGGTACTGGTGATGGAACCCAGGGGCCTTCTACCTCCGGGCTATACTCCCAGACCTATTTTACATTTTTATTTGGAAGCAGGGTTTCTTAAGCCAGCTGAGGCTGGCTTTGAACCTGCGGGATCCTCCTGTCTCAGCCTCCCAAGCGCAGGGATTACAAGCATGCGCCACCACGCCCGGCTATAAGTTTGTTTTTTTGTTTTGTTTTGTTTTTTGTTTTTGGTGGCACTGGGGTTCCTGGAAGCCCTTCTACCCCTGGGCTACACTCCCAGACCTATTTTTTATATTTTTATTTGGAAACGGTTTCTTAAGCCAGTGAGGCTGGCTTCGAACCAGTGCAATCCTCCTGTCTCTGACTCCCAAGAGCGGGGATTACAAGCGTGTGCCACCATGCCTGGCATAATTTGATTTTTAATGCCACTGTAGACTTCTGTTATTAAATACCAGGGATAAAGCTTTTATATTGAAATTTTCTTTACCATTTTTTCACTTTGTTAAAACTAGACTAGGTACCTTAAAATATAGTGATAATGAGTGATCATAATTCTTCCTTAAATTTTAAAATATCTTAGCATTCAAACATTGAGTAATTATTTTTAGTAGACACTGCATTTATTTGTTTAGATCATAATTGTGGTAGTAATATTGGCCCCATCAGCCCAAAACCTTAAGTATAGTTGCTTAGCCCTTATAAAGCATAAATTTAGACAAAAATAATTTTTATTGGCAACATGGAATGTTTTACTCAAGCCACTATAAGAGACTTTTTGGGCCTGATTGAATTAAAACCTGGAAGCCAGGCTTGGTGGTGCATGCTTGTAATCTCAGTACCTGAGAAGCTGAGACAGGAGGATCATAGATTTGCAGCCAGCCTCAGCAACTTAGGGAGGTCCTCTGCAACTTAGTGAGACCCTGTTTTAGAATGAAAAGTGTAATAGGGCTGGTGGTATAGCTCAGAAGTAGAATGCCCCTGGGTTCAATCCCCCCAGAAAACAACAAAAAAACCTAGATGCCCCTGCTCCCGTGGTCTCATAAACTATAAAGCATACTATTGGGACAGTTGTGGAGAACTGAATATGGGCTATGTCAGCTAATAACTAACTAGCTAGAATTGTTGTTTCACCATTAAATTTCCTGAGTGGGGGAAATCATAATATTATGGTTAAATAGGAAATTGTTCTTGTTCTTAAGAGATCCATGCTAAAAGATTTGAGGTGACTGTGCCATGAGGACAGACATTACTTTTGATGATTGGCAAGCTGAACATTAGAACTTGCATTCATGAATTTATGTAATCATTTTTTGTTTGTATATATATTTTTATTAATGACTTTATTTATTTATTGGTACTAGGGATTGAACCCAGGGACACTCTTCCTCCGAGATATACCTCCCAGCCCTATTTTTAAATTTGAAACAGGGTCTAAGTTGTGGAGTGCCTCACTAAGTAGCTGAAGCTGGCCTAACCTTTGATTCCGTCTTAGCCTCCCAAGTACTGGGATTACAAGTGTGTGCCACCACACCCAGCTTGTGTGTGTGTGTGTGTGTGTGTGTGTGTGTGTGTGTGTGTGTGTGTGTGTATATATATATATATATATATATATATATATATATATATATATATATATTGAATCTTTTTTAGGCAGAGGAGTATTTTCATCGGAATAAGATACCCTGTGGAACTACCTCCAAAAATAGAATTCCACTCCACACAATCAGTATTAAGCCATCCACCATGTGGTTTGGAGAAAGAACCAGAAAAACAAACGTAATTGTGAGGTAAGAAAGCCAGGCCGTAGTTCTTCTGAGAGAAACTTCCAGATTAAATGTTTGATTGAGTTTAGTTTAGAGAGTCTCAAGAAGATGTATTATAATCATGGGGAATCATTTCTTTAAGCATTATATAAACGGAACTAGTGCCTTAGCCAGAGTACCTGGAGGTCTGCTTTAAGGAGATGAGCCTGAAGGCATTGGCGTGCATGGTGCTGGAGTTGGCTGTTGATGTCGTAGAGCAGAAGCCTTAGCGGAGTAGAGGAGTTTCCATAGTGATCATAGTACCTTTGCAACATTTCCTTGACTTTTGAATATTGGAACGAGAATGTCTACAACAGATTTCCTAGTTCTGGAAAAAGTCAGTTCTCGTTCCAAGAAGAAATTCCTGATTGTAAGGGGATAAAGTTGGGGTTTAGCTTAGTTTTGCTAAGTGACTTTCTGTTCTGCGTTTCTGCTTCCCTTCAGGACGGGGGAGAGTTCCTACAGAGCCTGCTTTTCTTTTCACTCCTCCTACAGTGAGGTAAGAAGACCCCCTACACCCAGCACCCCACTGCTGGCTGATTTGCAGCCCTGTGACTCCAAGAGGCATCGCTTTGCCTATTTAAGTCTCATTTCTTGTGTTTTTTTTTCCTCTGTAAATTCAGTTCTCATTATTCACAAACTCCGTATGCTCATGTTTGATACTCACTGATTCGTATAACCCCCAGTATTGACGCTTGCTGTGCCATAGGAGTCATTTGCAGGCGTGTGAAGAGGCGGGAAATGAGCCACCGACCTGTTCCCAGCTCGTTGCACGTGGCAGCGCTCTGCCTTCCTCTTCTCGTTCACACCCTGTAAGCAGGTGTCCTCTTTGAGATCTCTGGAATGCCATGTTTTCCCATTCTTGCTCTTGTTGGTGACTTCACTCTTCAGAACAGCACCCAAGCGTAGTGTGAAGTACTGTCCAGTGTTCCTAAGGCCCCAGAAGGTTGCCATGTGTCTTGGGGTGAGATTGCATGTAAGATGAGCTGTTAGATATGATTGTTATGGTGCCCTTTGCTGGGAGCTCACTGTGATCAACTATAAAAATTAGGTGTATTTAAACAGAAATGGATGTAAAGGATTATGTGCTGTTTGGTAGATGAAAATGAATCAGCAGGGTCTTGCGGGAATCTATGCCATTTTCCCCTAGGGTTAGTGGCTCAGAATTTGCTAATTCGGGGTTTCTGTGGTGACTTTAGTTTTATTACTGTGTAATAAGGATTGAACATGGGGCATTTTGCCTCTAAGCTACACCACAAAGCCCAGCTTGTGGCGACTTCACAGACAGTAATTGTTGTGAATACTGAGAAGTGACTATTAATGTTGTGGTTAGGCCAGCATTTGACGGCACGCTGTCAATCAACTTGTAGACTCCTTTGTTGGGTACGTCTGTCTCCTTGTGGCCACTCTAAGAAGTGGAGAGCCATTTCTGGTCTAGTTTTTTTTTTTTTTTTCCAGTACTAGGGATGGGACCTAGGGGCATTCTACCTCCTAGCTACACCTCCAGCCCCTTTCTTTTTTTTTTGCGGGTCTGGGGATGGAACCCAGGGGCATTTGACCTGCGAGCTACACCCCCTGCCCTATTTTTTATTCTTTATTTTGAAACCGGGTCTCACTGAGCTGCAGAGGGCTTCACTAAGTAGCTGAGGTGACTCGTGATCCTGTCTCAGCCTCCCAAATGCTGAGATGCCAAGTGTATGCCACCACGCCCAGCTCATTTCTGGTATAGTTTTGACCTTATTCCCTTCAAAAACCTTAGATCTGTACGAGCCCTCAACTTTGTGCAAATCAAATAACTGGTAGGCAGGCAAGTAATGATTTTTATGTGCATGCATCCTGTGAAGGTATAAACTTTTATGAAAAAATGCCTGAAGAATACATGTTCTTGCCTTTCCTCTGTCTTAAAGGAGCCACTTGATTTTAATAAGAAGTTAATAGTAACTCCCGGGTTCCCGCCTCTTGATTTGGTCCTGTGTTTGGAAAGTTGGATGCTAACTACTTTGTGCCCCAATCTCCTTGCATTGTCATTACCAACTTTAAGAGTACTGAGCCAAGCACTTTCCGTGGATGATTTCATTTTTATTTTGAATGGAGAATTTGAGATTTAGACCTTAAGTGATTGGACTGGGATAATAAGCTTACCAACACCTAGTAAGTGACAAAGCTGAAATTTGGGCTGTAGGGATGTTTTGAGGAATAGTGATAGTTCCTGTTTTTCTGAACTTTGTGGAAAGTCAAGGTATCCATGACATTTTTGCATGTAACTGCTTATTTATAATTTTGGAAAAGGTCCTATGTGCATAGTCAGGCCACCTAAGAATGGATCTTGGGCCTGGATACTTCTTCCAGGAGACAGGGTGCCCCCCCCAATGGCAACACCCTTCTGTTTCAGACCGTGTGTTCCTTTGTTCTGCACAAGCCTATGTGCCAGCACTTTCAGACACACGCAGTTTCGAGTGGTCACACCTACAGGGTCCTTCCTGTGCAACGGGAGAGGGGTGCGGAGGCCGGTTGCTGCGGGGAGACCTGCTGGCTCTGGGCACTAACATTTTTTACTGGAGCTGGTCTTGCTCTGCCTAGTTTTTACTGAGACATCATTCCATCCAGGCTTGACGGTGTTGTTTTCCTTGGTAGCCCCGATACCAATGTAAAATGGGCAGTTTGGAGTCTTCAGAGTCAGTGATTAGTGCAAGGTATTCAGCTCAACCAGAATAAACTACTAGAAGAGATTGAGTAACTTGCAAGATGTAATTCCCTTCATATAGCTAAAGACTATATGTAGGGGGGAAGAAAAGTAATTCTAAGACCATTCAAAGGGGGAATTGGTAAATATGGGCTACTGGCCTTTTTGGACAAGAAAACTCATATTGAAAAATACAGAGCCTATGAATCCCATTAATCAGGGACCTTGTCTCTTACTGTACAGCGGAATCTCCCGAGCAAAGTTTAAATGTACTGATGCCCAGGCTCACTAGAGCTGTGTTGAGTATCTGGGGAGTGAGGCTGGGCACTGGGCGTTTCTTTCTGAGCCAACCAGGGAACTCTCATGTGCAGCTAGCACTGAGGGGCCACAGTCAAGAGTCCTGCTTTTGTCCTCAGGCCCTCTTCATCTTCTCTAACACCCCAAGTTTTCATCATAGAGCTAATTGACTTGTCTTATTTTCCATCTTTTAGATTGAAGACTTCTTGAACTACATCTGTCCTGTGAATGCATATCCAAATGTCATTCCCATGGGCATGACAATGGATAAAGTCAAAGAAATGTGAGTAGATGCAACTTGATATACTCTAGGCTCGGAGGTGGAAGATAGTTTTGCCACAAAGAATAAAAACCTAAAATCTGTTGCTGTGGTAGCATTTTGGAACATGTGTTCATTTTCCCCTCCAGGGGGTGGTCTGGCAAGATGTACAGGCCACACCGTCATTTTGTCCCACTCCACCATTTACTTGCAGTGTGATTTGGAGAGATCACGTCTCTGAGCTCATTTCTGGTACTCAGCATAGGAATATCCATCCATGCTTGTTGGATTTCTCAGAGACTTAGAGACAGTGTATGAAAAGCACTCATACCATGCTAAGTAGTGGCTAGTAAATGGTCAGTGAAGGTACAGAATGGATAAAGGAAGCCCAGGGGAGATGTGAGATGCTGCAGACTTTTACTAGTACCTTTTCACTTAGTTTTGATTTATCCACTCATTTCTTTTTTCTTTTTGCAGTTCTAGAGACAGGGTCACTCTGAATTGCCTTGGCTGGTCTCAAACTTGTGATTCTCTTGCCTTATCTCCCTGAGTAGCTGGGATTATAGGAGGGCACCACTGCACCCAGCTTGTCCATAAAGTATTTTAGTGTCAGCTCTGTCTTGGCACCATGCTTGGAATGGACCCCAGTTGACTAAGATACAGCTTATATTCATGGAGCTCTAGAGTACTGTGGCAAGGATGGGTGTGAACAGAGGCATACCACACAAAAGGCACTGTGAATCATGAAGGATTTTGGCCTGGCGCCAGGGAAGTCTGAGGCCAGTGCTCGTGGAAAACAGGAGTCTGGGTTGTCTCCTGTTTCCATGTTGCTCAAGGAATATAGGAGTCTCCAGACTCACAGTCTCCAGACTCTCTGAGTCTGAGTCTGGAGAGGTCTGGGTTGGAGGCACAGATTAGCAGCTGGCAGTGTGGGTGATGCCCAAACTCACAAGCATAGAGGAAGTCACCAGGAGTGTGTGAGGAGGGACAAAACAGCTGAGGCCAAAACACTGGGCAGCATATTTGAGGAAAAGGATCTGGAATGAGAGGAGATAAGAGTGGCTGAGAGTGGGGGGCCAGGACAGGCAAGGTAGAGCACATCAGGGGCAAATCTCCGAGCAGTCAAATGGGGCAGGGACCAAGAAGTCTCCTGTTGCCTTGGAACTACGTAATCTGTACATGCACAGGGAACAATGTCAGTAGACTTGCATTAGAAGCCAGTTGAGAAATGGGTAAAAAGTGAGGAAATGCAGAATACGACTTGTACTCTTTAATATATTTGCTAGTACAGAGAAACTTACAGACAGGATGGTAACTGGAGGCAACAGAGCTGAAAGACTTGATCTTAAAGTGGCCGAGATTTAAATATGCCTTGTGAAACTAAACCTGAATATACCTGAAAATCACCTGGGGTGTTTAGAAAGCCCCTGTTCCCTACCTAGTACCTCTGTCAGGCAACTCTGTAATGGCTATAGATAGGTAGAGAACAACCTCACTTTAAGAAGGTACCCAAGGAAAATAATTGAAACGGCTGCAGGGTATGAAGTGGCAATACAGGCTATGAAGGGGCGAACAGGAGTGAGGATGGAAAGTGTCACGTAGAGAACGTTCAGGTTGGAGCTTCATGGCACTCGAGTGGTATTATATATAAACCTCAAAGCTTCCAGCAGCAGGAAGCACTTGGCAGCATAGCCTCTGTGAGTGTTGGGTCCCTTCAATTTTTGTCTTAGCTTTCAGCCTACGGCTCTAGAACAGAGGTCAAATTGTGAGATTTGCAAGATATAAGTAAACCCCATTAAACAGGGAAGGGGAAGCAGCTAGCTGTACTGTATTCCTTGAATGCTAAAAGGTATCATGGTATTACAGTGTTTTAGGATAGGGATCTATGTTTCTGCATTGCAAGAGCAATTATCTAAGTTTTCCTTTATTTTTATTTATTTTTTGCAGTACTGGAGATTGAACCCAGGGGCATTCTACCTCTGAGCTACAACCCCAGGCCTATTTTTTATTCTTTATTTTGAAACAGGGTCTAAGTTTCAGATGGCCTCACTAAGGTGCTGAGGCTGGCTGCAAACCTGCGATTGTAATCCCTGCGCTTGGGAGGCTGAGACAGAAGGATCGCACAAGTTCGAAGCCAGCCTCAGCTACTTAGTGAGGTTCTCAGCAACTTAGTGAGACCCTGTTTCCAAATAAAGTATAAAATAGATCTGGGAGTATAACCTGGAGGTAGAAAAGCCCCTGGGTTCCACTCCCAGTACCACCAAAACCAAAACCAAGAGCAATCCTGTCTCAGCCTCCCAAGTACTGGGATCACAAGGTGAGCCACCACACCCTGCTAGGTGTTGCTTTAGCCACTTAAGATGTTTCCCTCAATCCTAACAACTACATGGTGTTGCACCTAAATGCTGATACTTACAACCTTATCATATTGAAGTGATTCATTCATCATTCCTTTCAGTTCTTAAAAGTAGTTCTATTTCCCCTACGGTCAAGTTTTTGTAATCTCTGTAAACAATGCTCCCTTTCCAGTAGCATTCTCAAAAGGAAAAAGCAAATATTCTGACTCGTTTCAGCTTGAAGCCTTTATGCCGGTCTTCCCAAAGCACTGAGCCAAAGTATAAACCACTTGGAAAACTGAAGAGATCTCGAACAGTCCACCCGGACTCGGGTAAGAACAGTCCTGGTGTCCTGCAAAGATGCTTTAGATTAATGCTTGTTTTCATTTTACTTTTTTTTTTTTCATTTTGTTTGATTTTGCTCCTTCTAGATTCCTTCAGTTTATTATTTATTCATAAATGCATTACAGCAGTTTTTATAGCTTCTCTTATATTTGTACAGGTATAGATAGCTGTGTGTGTGTGTGTGTGTGTGTGTGTGTGTGTGTGTGTGTGTGTGTTACTAGAGATGGAACCAGAGGCATTCTACCTCTGAGCTGCACCTCCAGCCCTATTTTGTATTATTTTGAAACCAGGTCTCATCGAGTTGCAGAGGGCCTCACTAAGTAGCTGAGGCTGTTCATGAACCGCAATCCTCCAGTCTCAGCCTCCGAATGCTGGGATTACAAGCGTGCGCCACCACGCTCGGCTCAGATAGCTTTTTAGATAGCTACTGTTAGATCTCTAGATGTTTTTAGATGTACCACAACCAATGACTTTGGCAGAAATAAAATATATACATAAAATAGCCATATCCTAGTCTAAAGTATCCGAGGCTGTCCGTGAACTGGGGTCTTCCTGACTCAGCCTCCCAAATACTGGGATTACAAACGTGCGCCACCACGCCCAGCTCTAGCTTCATTCTTTACCACTGGGACAAAGCAACTTTTTTTTGGTACTGGAGATTGAACCTAGGGTGGCTTCTACCTCTGAGTTATACCCAACTCTATTTTTAATTTTTTTTTTTTTCAGTACTGAGGATGAAACCCGGGGCATTCTACCTCTGAGCTACAATCCCAGTCCTATTTTTTATTCTTTATTTTGAAATAGAGTCTTCACTGAGTTGCAAAGGCCCTCACTAAGTAGCTGAGGCTGGCCACGAACCCACAAACCTCCTGTCTCAGCCTCTCAGGTACTGGGATTACAAGCGTGTGCCACCAATCCCAGCTTCAGTTGCTAAAGCTGTCTTTGAACCTATGATCCACCCATCACAGCCTCCCAAGTACTTGAATTACAGGCATGTTTCACCATGCGCAGCTAAGAACTATCTGTTTAAGAAGTAGGTTATATAAATCAATACTATATTCAGCAGAATAAGGAATTGCTTGTAGTCTTTTCTTTCCTAGGGGTCTTTAGAAGATGGGAAAATACTTGTTTTCCCTAACTTCATGCCCTTAACGTTATTTTGTGGTTGTTGTTCAATCCTATGTACTGGGGATTGAATCCAGAGGCATTCTACCTCTGAGCTACAACCCTAGCCCTATTTTATTTTGAAATAGGGTCTACATTGCTGAGGTTGGTTTTGAACCTGAAATCCTTCTGTCTTAGCCTCCCAAGTATTGGGGGGGGGGGGTTATAAGTGTGTGCCACCACACTTGGCTGGAAAATATATTTATTTGTGAAAATTTCCTTCTGCAAGTAAGACACCCCCCCCCCCCCCAGGCACTGAGGATGGAACCCAAGGGCATTCTACCTTCAAGCTACACCCCCAGCCCTGTTTTTTTATTCTTTATTTGGAAACAGGTTCTTACTAAGTTGTTGAGGGCCTAAGTAGGTGAGGCTGGCCACGAACCTCTCAGCCTCTCATATGCTGGGATTATAAGCATGCGCCACCACACCCAGCTAAATAAGATTTCTTTACTCGCAGAATTTAAGTTGATTGGGATGCTTTAGCCTGCTTAAAAATCAGTAAAATATATTTTGTTGATTTTTAGTTTTTGATACTTATTAAAGCTGATTTAACCTGTGCCCCCCCTTTATCTGTCAAGGCATTGTACAAAAAGTATCATTAAATAAATTTAGGGGAAAATTAACAACTTAGTTAACCCACTGGGCACTATTAGCAGAACACAGAGGATTTGCAAACCCAGTTGATGAGCATAATCTCTGAAATGAGACACAGAAGGCTGTGTTTTTAGCCAGGTGTGGTGGTGCATACTTGTAATCCTGGGAGGCTGAGACAGGAGGATTGCATGTCTGAAGCCAGCCTCAGCAATTGAGACTTTGTTTCCAAATAAAAAACAAAATTGGGCTGGGAGTGTAACACGCTTGGAGGTAGAAAGCTCCTGGGCTCAATCCTAGCAACACACACACACACACACACACACACACACACACACACACACAGAGCGCGCGCGCTAGCTAGCTAGCTCTAAAGCCACCTCCTCCACTCTCTGCCATCACTGAAATGATCAGTCAGGTTGAGAACCACTGATCTGTAACTCTGGCATTATAAGAATGCCAGAGGGATAGTAGTTGGACTGAATGTTCAAACTCTCCCAAGAATAAGAGGCCTTTTATTTCTCTTAAAGAGTGGCTTCCCTATCTATTTTTCGCAATTCTAAAATCAAAAACAGATAAATGGTACCAATTAAATGGTCATTGAAAGCACAAACTGACTGCCTTTGCCTTGATTCCTGTAAACCTGTGGTTTGTTCTGCAGAGGAGGAAGACGACCTCTTTGATGATCCTCTGCCAACACCTTTACGGCACAAGGGTCCATACCAGCTAACTCTTCACCCTGAGGTGTTTTCGATGACTGCAGTATCCCAAAACGAACCTGAAAAACTGACAGAAAGCACAGGATGCTTTGAAAATAAGATTTTACAAAGCTTTCCCAACTTTATAGACTGTGAGGAATCCAACAGTGAAAGTGAAGAAGAATTAGAAATACCAGCTTCCCTGCAAGGAAATCCAAACTCTGCAATACTTCCTGAGCAAAAGGCTGACACTGATGTACCACAGTGGGACGTGTTCTTTAAAAAAAATGACAACATCGTAGATGAGGATTTGGAAAACCTGCCTTCCTCCACAGAGACAGGGGGGTCTCAGTCACCCAAGCTTTTTAGCGACTCTGATGGAGAATCGACCCACATCTCCTCCCAGAATTCTTCTCAGTCTACACATATAACAGAGCAAGGAAGTCAAGGCTGGGACAGCCAGTCTGATACGGTTTTGTTATCTTCCCAAGAGAAAAGCAGTGGGGACATTACCTCTTTGAACAAAGGTGCCTACAGACCAAAAATCAAAGAGAATAGTCCTGCCTCCTCTCAGGTGGAACAAAATATGCTTTGTACAAAGGATACTTACTCTGACTTGAAAAGCAGAGACCAAGAAGTAACTATAATTCCTAATGCTGCAGAGCCAACTACCGTGAACGGTGTGTTGGAACACTCACCTGAGGAGAACAGGCTGCAGAGTATTAGCACACACACAGACTCACAGAGCTCCTCGGACTTTGAAATTCCCTCCACTCCAGAAGCGGAGCTGCCTAAACGAGAGCATTTACAGTATTTATATGAGAAACTGGCAGCAGGGGAGAGGATAGCAGCTGGAAAAAGAAAACGCTCGCTCTTGGATATTTAAGAATTGGCACACCGCATCCTAGAGCAACCGTTAAAAGACCTGTGTTAGGTGGGTGGTGGCACATGCCTGGAATCCCAGTATGCCGAAGGCCAAGACAAGAGGACCAGAGGCTCCAGGTCCGCATCAACAATGCAGCATGACGCAGTAACAGGTGAGACCCTGTATAAAAGCCAAATGGTGGGGGTGTAGCTCTGAGGCAGAATGCCCTACTTTCAACCCACACAGGCCTATATTAAAGCAAAAAAATCACAATAGACTAAAACAATAAAAATATTCAAATAACAGATGGAAGGGGAAAGAGAACACATAAAATGGCAGAACTAAATTTAAATATGTCAATAATTACATTAAATGTACATGGTCTAAACATATCAATGAAAAGAGATTGAAGGGAAAAAAATCATAACCCAACTATATGCTATTGCTAAGAAACTCAATTCAAATGATGTGGATAAATTAAAGGTCAAAGGATGGAAAAAAGGTATACCATGTAAACACCGAAGAAAGGCTGAAGTGACTATATTAATTCCCTAATGATAAAAGGTTCAGTTCACAAAGAAGACATACAGTTCTAAATTTATATACACTTAACAGTTTCAAAATACATGAAACACAACAGCCAAAAGAAGGAAACTAATGCAAAAGAGATTTTTAACATCTTTAAAAAAAAAAAAAAACAGTATATATACAGAAAAACAGACTATAAAAGAACCGAATAACACAATCAGCCAACTGGATCAAATTGACATAAAATATTCTACCTAACAACATGAGAATACATCTCTCCAAGGACACAAGAACATTTATCAAGAATAGTCTATCACAATTTAAAGAATAAACTTGGGTCTACTATAATAAACATAACTATGGGGTAAAAACAAACAAACAAACAGACAAACAAACAAGCACTGTATCATCTCAAAAGATGTTCTATCATTTTAACCTTGGTTTGAGCCAGGTGAACCAGCCTCAGCAACTTAGACTTTATTTCAAAATAAGAAATAAAATAGGGCTGGGGGTGTTGCTCAGAGGTAGAGTGCCCCTGGGTAAAAAAAAATAAAACCTAAACAAGAAAAAAACCTTGGAGTGAATAAAGTGTTACACTTAAAAATTAAATGACTAAATGATGTGTTCTGAGAGTCATTCAGTCTCCTTCAAGTACACCAATGCTTTTGTATTATGTATGGTTTAATAAAGTTTATAAACATGTATCCATAAAGACTTTGGTATGCTGACATTTGACACATTAACGAAACAAAAGCAGAGATTCCACTTAAAAAGTGGAATCTCATACCTTGCAGATCAGTTAAACTGACCGTGATATGCTTCATGACCATGCTGCAGTCATCAAACCAAGAAGTACTGGACGCACTCGATTAACAAGGCAACAGATGCAATGTACACAACTACACGCCTGGATATATTTACTAATGCCTATGACTTAATTTTAATATTATACCTTATGATCCAAGGTAGGCATAAGCATCATCCTGACTATATTTGTAGCATATAAATTATAAACATCCTGAATGTAAACATTATCCTGTAATGTAAGCATTACATTAAAACATCATCTTTGCTGTATTAACATAAACATTATCCTGACTATATTTGTAGTATTTTACAATCAAACCATTTTCACCGTTTTATGTTAGTCTGGTACCAAAGATGCCTGAATCTTGATCAACACACCTGTAGTGATTATCAGATTTTAAAGCAGAAGTTGAGAGTACAGAGTAATAATGACTAATACTGACATGCAGTGCGTACTGAGGAAGGCTTTAACACACTTCCCATACGCATCCATCCTCACGGTCACCCTTGGAGGCAGGTAGGAGACTAAGGCACTCTGAGTACAGGCAAAGCCAGACCCCACAAGCCTCCTGCTCCAAGTCCTTGCTCTTAAGCACCGCTACCTCTCAAAGCAGCATAACAACGGGCAGGATGAACTGTAGTGGCTCCTTGAAGAGCTGTAGAATACAAAAGGGAAAGTGAAGCAAAAAGCTTCAAAATACAGAGATCTGTGCAGCAGAAACCCAGTAGCTAGCCAGCCATGTGTGCTTTACAGAATACCAGGATTTACCTATTTTAATAGAAATTGATTTTAAGTGTTCCTGAAGTTGAAGATTAAGTACTTTCAAAACAGGTATGTACAGCCCAGTAGCTGGGTGATCTTGGGCAACCAGTCCAAGTCTTGCCTTAGGTGCAATACGGGGATGACACCACCAACCTTCTAGTTAGCCTATGTTTAAGTACTTGGTATCTAATAATGCTCCTCCAAATCTCCAAAGTATATTATCTGTCCACGTTGTGCTAACTAACTGTTCAATTTTACTTTTAATATTCAGATGTATGAATCCTTAAAAGGAAAGATATTTAGGAGCCAGGAATGGTGGTGAGTGCCCATTTGTAATCCCAGCATTCAGGTGGCTGGGACAGGAGGATTGCCGTTTATGGCCAGCTTCAGCTACTTAGTGAGGCCCTTTGCAACTCAGTGAGACTCTGTTTCAAAATAAAGAAGAAAAAATGGGCTGGGAGTGTAGCTTGGAGGTAGAATGCCCCTGGGTTCCATCCTCAGTACACCACCACCACCACAATTATTTTGCTCTAGAGAAAACTGCTAAACAAACAGAAATAAATGCTGTTTACATTTTGCATATATGGGAAAAACCCTACATTATTATGTTTTATAATTCTATACACTGATGATGATGATCTTAGAACTTGTGCAGTAGATTTACATTTTAAATTTGCTCTATTATCCTTAAATATTTGCTTTTTGGTGAGAACAAATCCTGAAAGAAACTAAATGTTGATTCAAATAAAATCCCTGACATCTTCATTTAAAGTTTATGTTATTTTACTGCTTAAGTTCAGCTTTTAGAAAACAAAGGTAAAACGAGAACTTGAAATCTTAAAGGCCCACTAAATTTGTTAGTAATAAAAACAGTACTAAGTTTCTGAAGATAGTATTTTCCAAAAAATCTGCCCCCCAGATATACATTTTTAAACCCAGACAGTAGACAAGATCAAATAACTAAATAGTAAAATATTGACTTTAAGAAATTATATCTTGTGTGTGTGTGTGTGTGGTACTGAGGATGAAACCCAAGGGCATTTTACCTCTGAGCTACACCCTCAGCCCTAGGTTTTTTCTTTTTTCCTTTAATTTGAAACAGGGTTCACTGAGTTGCGCAAGGCCTCACTAAGGAGCTGAGGCTGTCCACAAACCCTGGTCCTCTGGTCTCAGCCTCCAGAATGCTGGGATTACTAGCGTGCGCCACCCACCCAGCATGAAATTAAATCTTTAAATATGTGAGAACAGTAATTAAAAATAAGCTTGACCACTTAGGATAACCTGTAAGCCTGTGATGATTTCTCACCACTGATGTTTTGTGACCAATTTTTCATAAAGAAAATATAAGACATGCCATTAAAAATATTTTTTTCTAGACACATTCTGTAGTTTTTGGCTAGCAGACTTACTATGAGGCTCCAAACACGCAAACACTTTATCCTGTATTAGGAAACAGCAAAGTCATGTGATGGCAATACAATGAATAATAAGTACAGCTTCTCCCAAGAGAGGTTCAGAATTATGAAGACGTTTGAAGTGCTGCATTTTTTTTTTTTTTGGTACTGAGGATGGAGCCCTGAGGCATTCTACCTCTGAGCTATACCCTCAGCCCTAGTTTTTCTTTTTATTTTGAAACAGGATCTCACTGAGTTGCAAAGGGCCTCACTAAGTAGCTGAGGCTGGCCATGAGCCCGTGATCCTCCTCTCAGCCTCCCAAATGCTGGGATTACACGTGTGCCACCACGCCCGGCTCTGAAGTGCTACATTCTTGAATTCAGTTCAATTCGACCCAAACTTACTGTAGGTCATCGAAGCCTAAAGTGATGAGCTTAGGTAGAACTTAATTAGCAATACTGAAAGCTAGATTTATTTGCTGCACGTATCCTCACAGTGGACACCAAGATTAGAAATCCCAGAATCAAAGATGAAATTTTTTCTTCTTGATTTGAGATTTCACTATATGGGGGGATAAATTTCCATTTTAAGCCTAGTAAGAGATCTCCACTCAGGCACACACTTTGGCCAAGTTTAACTTTTTCACACCTAAAAAGTTCACATATAGAACAAGTACCAGTTAAATACAGATTACTTTTTAAGAACCTGCAGGAAATATAAATTAATTAAAACAGGTACAAGCAAAATGTTCAGAGTGCCTGAAATTGAGAAGATGCAAAGGTTGGGTACATTTGTTATCACTAGCTACAGCTGCTCCCAGGCTCCTTGTTTCACTGCTTACACCAGAAGTCCTTGACGTGGACCTCCTCGTGCAGGCAAAGGCAAAGGGGTTCCATTCCCCTTGCCCGATACTCCAAAAAGCGCTCCTGCTGGTCCTGCTATCCTATCCTCTCAAAAAAAGCATAACGGCCAGCCATTTGGGACTTTTGAGAAAGGGCTTTCTGGAGATTTTTCTTCTATGGGATCCTAAAATATCTTTAACAATTGTAGGTTCAGACATACAACCTTCATAATATTCTAGATTTCTTGAAAATATGAAATCAAAGTGAAATAAAAATTTTACATTTAATTTCATATCTTACATGTTGGTACCATTAATATGCCAATGTTTTAATAAAAAAGTAGAAAATAGAGTAAAAAATTCAATATCACCTATTTCTCTCAAAAAATATCAGTGAGTATTAAAAACAGGACAACAATATAGTAACAAAAATAGAACTTGTATATTTGCCCAAACGGAATTACCTCTTTTTCTGAAGTTAAGATAGAGAGCAAGATGAAAGTTGGATTTCGGCAACTGTTACCTTACCATTTAACTGAGCCAACAGAGAAGGGTGCACTTCTCTATGCACAGACTCCTTACGCATGCACATGCTGACCCACAGTTTGTCTCCCATGTTTGATGTCTAGCCACCACATATGTGTATCCAAATTGGTCTGTGTCCCTGTGACCCTGTGTCCTCTTCAAAAGCAACAGTAATTAATGTATTTGGCAAACATCTTGAAACATGAATTGTAAATTAACACAGGTATAATCTTGATACTATGAAGAGTCCCAAATACTTATTAAATTCTTATTAGAAAAAAGCCCCAAATACAATTCTCATCAGCTCCAACTCCTGAAAATTCAGTTGAGGTAGCCTCTGCACGCCACAGCTCCACATCTGCATACAGTTCTGATCCTCTTTTTGGCAGGGCTGTGGTCAACAGAATCTGAAGATATATCTCCAGAACCTGAATATACAGAAAAAGAAATATAAGAGAAAGAGAGCTGATGATTTAGAATGAGTTTCAAATTTGTTATTAGCTTTAAAGTAGCTAGCAAGGCTTACTTACTCAAGACTACTAGAGTAAGTTAATTTCCAAGGAAATGTAGGATTTTTCTTTTAGTTATAAATATGAACATTCAGAAACAATCCATTACAAATTGTCCTGAAAGGATGGTGTGGGCTAATAAGAGGTAAAGCTTATATTAGCCCTACTTGTAAAAACAGATTTCTGCAATGCTGAACTTACTGGGAAAATACAATGTCTCATCATTTTTCTCATCTAATACTTGAGAACACAGTATTACTATGTGAAGGACATCATTTATAGAGAAATAAAATACTCATGCTGTCACAATACAGCAAACAGTTCCTTCTAAAAGCCAGATTCAAGGAGTGGAATGAGCTCCTATGTGATTTAAATCATACCTCCATTCTTCTGAAGCAGCATTTTACTAAAACTTCAGAAATGTAGGCTTACAACTATTTTTTTTAAAAACACAGGCAGTATAGTACTGAGAAAAGGTTATAACTTCCAAAGTGGAAGTTCTGAAAAGTTAGAAGCCAATGTGATATAAAGACCATTCCCCAGCCCAAGTCAGGCAGGCCTGGGTTTTAGCTTTGGCAGTGAGATGAGCTTTGAATCTTAAATGCTACTTATCTGGTACTGGGATTGAACCCAGGGGCATTCTACCTCTGAGCGACCACGCCACCTTCCCCCAAGCCCTTTTTATTTTGAAATAGTCTCTAATTAGATTACTGAGAGGAGTCTTGCTCTGTTGCTGAGGCTGTCCTTAAACCTATGATCCTCCTATTTCAGCCTCCCAGTACTGGGATTATAGGCGTGTGTCACCATGCCTGGCTTGGATCTTAAACTCCTAGTTTATATCTTAAACTCCTAGTTTATATATATTAAAGATATTCATCTTTAATATTAGTTTGGTGCACATGGTCTAAGGTCTTATTATGATTTGATTCTTCATATTGAAACTAACATGAATAAAACTATACTTGAAAGCCATACCTTTCATTTGATAATCAAAAGTCAGCTCTTCTCCAGCATTTATGGTTCTTGTAGAAAATAATGCTATTCGGGGAAGACGAGTATCGAGGTTATCGATGAAAACATTGAACACCTGAAGATTTGGATCACACTACAAAGGAATATTACACCCATTTTAATAAAAGTGATGTGAAAGAGCTCATTTACAAGCCACAGAAAATTTACATTTCCTCAGAGTATTCATCTTACAAGTTCTAGTGGAAATTAAGTTGCTTCATGTAGCATGCACATTCAAAAGTACTGTTTTCACTTTTGCTGCATGGTGTTTCATTGTTTTTGTTCAGAATTGTCCAATGTTCTGAGAACACTACACTAAATTCTGTAAGATCCAAAAACATATATTAGTGAATCATACTAAGAAATCAAATTGTTTGTCTTTGAATAGATAACATGTTTTTGTTTTTTTGGTTTTTTTTGGTGGTACTAGGGTTCCTGGAAGCCCTTCTACCTCCGGGCTACACTCCCAGACCTATTTTATATATTTTATTTGGAAACAGGGTCTCTTAAGCCAGCGTGGCTGGCTTTGAACCTGTGCAATCCTCCTGTCTCCGCCTCCCAAGCGCGGGGATTACAAGCATGCGCCACCACGCCCGGCTATAATGTGTTTTGAGAGTACAATTGGCCCCTGTATCTGCTGCAGGTTTTGCATCCACAGACTTAAACAACAAAGTATAGAAAATATTTTGGGAGGGAGGATGGCAGGTTTGAGGACAGCCTCTCAACATACCTAGACTCTCAGCAACTTGACAAGACCTTTTCTTCAAAGGAAAAAATAAAATAGGTCTGAGGATAGAACACTCCTGGGGTCAATCCCCATTAACAAACAAAACAAAAAAAAAAAAGTGGGGGAGGGATTGCATTTGTACTAAACATATACAGACTTTTCTCATTATTTCCTAAACAATATAGCAAAACAACTATTTAAATTGTATTAGGTATAGCTGGGCATGGTAGTGCACACTTGTAATCCTAGTACTTGGGAGGCCGAGACAGAATGATTGCACAGGTTCAAAGCCAGCCTCAGCTACTTAGGCTCTCAGCAACGTAGTGAGACCCTGTTTCCAAATAAAATATAAAAGAGGTCCTGGAATGCATAAAGCCCCTGGGTTCCAGCCCAAGTACCACAATAAACAAACAAACAAACAAACAAACAAACAAACAGTATTAGGTAAGGTGTGCATGGTGGCCCATTCTTGTAATCCCAGTACTTGGGAGGCTGAGACAGAAGGATGGCAACTTAGTAAGGCCCTCTGCAATTTAGTGTGACTCTGTTTCAGAATAAAAAATAAAATAGGGCTGGAGGTGTAGCTCAGTAGTAGAATGTCCCTGTGTTTCATCCCCACTACCACACACATAAAAAATGTATTAGGCATTGCTGGGCGTGGCATGCGCTTGTAATCCCAGCATTCAGGAGGCTGAGACCGGGGGATTGCAGTTTGCGAACAGCCTCAGCAACTTAGTGAGACCCTGTTTCAAAGTAAATAATTCAAATAGGGCAGGGGATGTAGCTCGGAGGTCAAATGCCCCTGGGTTCCATTCCCAGACCCCCCCCCCCAAATTTATTAGGTATAAGTAATCTAGAGGTAATTTAAAGTATGAGAGGGATATGCATGTTATGTGCAAATACTAGGACACTTTATATGAGGGAATTGAGCATCTGAGGATTTGGGTACCTGCAGGGGTCCTGAAACTAATCCCCTAGTTCTACGGGATGTTTCTATCATGGGATAGAGGAAGATGACTGTACCTCAAATATATCACTAGGAAAAAATTTTAAAGCAAAAGTTTAAGTAAATCAGAAAACAGGAGACTCAGAGGCCCCTCACATTTAACTATCAATTGCACGTCAGTTTTTGGCCTGTAATCCACAGAAGTTTAATGTGGCTTATCAGGTCAGCTATTTAACTTATTCCTTGAGACACATTTTCCTTATTATCTATAATGTATTCTCTACAAACAGAGATAATATCAACCTTCTAGGCCTTATCCACCTGGCCCAGTAGTTTTAATTTTCCTTATTTTTGGAAGTAGTTTAAAGTAATATAAAGTAGTATAAAGTATAAGATTTTAGTTTAAATTACACAAATTATGAAAGACTACTAATTTATAACTTAAAAAAAGTCCTAAATACTTCAATATAAGTCCTTAGATTTTATTAACAATGCTAACATTCTTACACTGTAAGAAAATATACTTTATTTATACAGTACTAATTTCCTTTTCCATGGGGAACACAATTATCCAAGAACCTCCAGTGGATGCCTGAAGCCACAGATAGTCCCGAACTCTACATATGCTTGGTTTTTCCTTATACATACCAAAGTACATTTAACTTGCAAATTAGGCCCAGCAAAGGATTAACAACTAAAAATAAAGTAGAATATTGTAACAATATACTATAATAAAAGTCATACAAAAGTGGTCTATCTCTCTCAAAATAACTTATTGTACTTTCCTCCTTAAAGGAAGTAATTTATAGCTTCTTTTGGGCTTATCCCAATTGCCAGAATCACAACTCTTGTGCTTTCGGCCCATTAAGTAAAATAAGGGTTACCAGAACACAAGCACTGTGATACTGTGGCAGTCAATCTGATAACCGAAACAGCTACTAAGTGATTAACTGGTGGGTGACATATACAGTATGGACACACTGGACAGAGGATGATTCGTATCCTGGCAAATGAGATTTCATCATGCTGATGAGAATGGAATGCAGTTTAAAACTGATGGCTCATTTCTGGAATTACACTGAGTACTTCTAACTGCAGCTGACTGTAGATAACTGATGTGTGGGAAGTGGATAAAGGGAAACTGATACATTCTTAAATTTTGTCACATTAACTCTAGACACCTGTACAGTAGCAAGTGATTTTTTTTTGAGGTGACACTGAGAATTTAACCTAGGAGTATTTACCTCTGATTAGGCCCCCAGCCCTTTCTATTTTGAAAAAGCATCTCATTAAGTTACCACACGCTGGTCTTGACCCCGAGATCCTTCTGTCATAGCCCCCCAAGTACTAGGATTACAAGTGTGTGCCACTGCATCTGGCTGCATGTGACTCTTCTGCATGTGATTTTACTTCTCAACTCCCAAGCTTAATTTCTTCCTGACATGAAAATAATATCTATTTTATAAAGTTAATGTAAAGCTTAAATGAAGTAACATATATAAGCTTGCAAAACACGGTATGGCTAAGCACCTTAATGCTGATCATCCTAATACTATAACAGCATGATTTAACAGAAATGGGCCCTCATATTAAAATACTTTGAGTGGTACACACTGTAATCCTAGTACTTAGGAGGCTGAGACAGGAGGATTGTAGGTTTGAGGCTAGCCTCAGCAATGCAGTAAGACAGCAATCTATATCAAGACCTTGTTTCAAAATGAAAAGGGCTGGGGTTATAGCTTGAAGGTAGAATGCCTTGGGGTTCAATCCCCCATGCCACAAGATAAAAGACAAAACAAAAACACCTCTGGAGCCAGGTGTGGTGGTGCATGCCTATAATTTCAGTGCTTGCAAGGCTGAGACAGGAAGAACCACAGGTTCAATAAAATTGCCAGTCTCAGCAACTTAGCAACTTACTGAGATCCTGTTCCAAAATAAATACAACAGGGCTGGAGATCTTGCTCAGAGGCAGAATGCCCCTGAGTTCAATCCCCAGCAACACACACACACACACACACACACACACACACACACACACACACACACACTGGAAGGGTATATAGGTTAAACCAACTATTTTTCAATTATGAAACTTACTAAAAACAATACTAAATTATTTGTCTTGCCTAAAATTTAAGTATTTCTTCTTACACTGTGATTCACAAAATGAGACACATTTCCATATCGAGCTGCATCCACCGTGAATTCATCAGATTCATAGTCCAGATCAAAGAGATATGTGATTCCTCTGTTGTCATACAACTGCCCCCGTCTTTCAGCTTCTTCACTTGTGATCACCTAGGTAGAGAACTACAGTGTATTACGTAGCTATTGCTGTACTAAAGAAACACTACCTACAAATCTGCCCACTACTTAACAGGTCAATGACTACAATGCTTCAAAAGAAACTCCAGTGTCATCAAAAAAATTAACGTGGATGAAGAACTACATGAAAGGTGTGTGTGGGGGGAACAAAGGGAGAAAAAGTGGATGGTAAAAAAGAACAACTTTAAATAAAGTTTAAGACAAGCTGAAATATTACGCTACTTTCATTATTTTAAGACTGTTCAAAAAGCTGTAACTATAGCTCTCTATAGGACATAAGTGAATGTAAATCACTACACTTACAAGTATGTAGGTTCTAAATAAGTTCTAAAGGCATATTTTTTCTATAATCTGTGAAGTTACAAATGGAAATTTGTTATACAACAGAAGTATGCTAATTATGTAGTTAACTGTATGTAGTCTTGGTTTTTAAGTTAGGTATTCATGAAATTCTTCATCAGAATCATCACGCAGGGGCCGGGATGCAGTTCAGTGGCAGAGTGCTTGCCCAGCATACACGAGGCTCTGGATTTGATCCCCAGCCCCCGGGGTGGGGTGGGGAACCAGGACAACATCTATGGTTCTGCTCTTAAGAACATAGCTCTATCACAAGCTCAGCTCAAGAAACCAAAAATATCTAAAATGATTCATGTCCTCGACCCAATTTGGCTGCTACATTAAGTTTAAAAAAAAAAGTGTGACTAAGATCTAGTTTCTTGACTGATTTATGATAAATGGACAATCTCTAAAAATATAAAGATCAAACCTTTGTTTCTCTTATAATTTCATAATTCTAGATGCATACAAATAACTACAGGTAATCTGGTTCCAATAACTCACAAACCAGTCCAGCCTGACCATCCCCAGGGTGCAGCCAAACCTGACCTCTAGTCACAGCTTAACCATCGCTCAGCTCGAGGCAGCAAGGTGCAGGGAGGGCCCGCATCTTGCCCTTTAGAATCCTGGCTGTGCCTCTTTACTCATCTAGGATAATGGAGATAACTACTACTTCATGGCGTTCAGAAGATGAGTGAGTTAATAAGGGGCTTCAAATAGTACGTGGCACATGGTGAGCACTATGTTTATATTAGGTTTTCTTATCGAAGCAATAAATGCTTTCCCCTATGTTTTAAAATACCCATAAAGCATGAGTCTACTCTTTAATATCATTCATGCTGATATAAAATAGATTTTTCTAATCTTAATCATGTTTGGCCAAATAAATGAAACTTTTAAGTTTCAAAGTCAATATAAACTTAGGTCTAAATTTCTTAATGCAAACCTAAGAAAAAAATAGTTATTTTACAATTTACACATGCAATGTTCAATGACTATAAATAGGCATTTGCTGAAAATAATAAAATGGTTATATCAACTTGTCATATACATATATATATATGTATATGTATATATATATATATATATATATATATATATATATATTCAAAATATTCAATGTCATGGGCACATGTCCCCTAAATGTTCTAAAGCTACAGTGTCCAATATAGCAAAAATTTATTTATTTATATTTGCTGGTAAAGCTTACATCTCTAGCCATGTCAGTGAATCCTTCTCCTAAACTTGAAAATGAAATAAAAATGTATTAAGAATTTGTTACTGAGGTAAAATGGTAACTTTTCAAAAGCACAAACTATACATGTGCATTGTCTGTTGTGATAAACTGAACATACCTCACCAACATATTCCATGACAAAACTCATTCTTTTAATCTTCATAAGGGTTTTTACACCCCAGCCACAGCCATTGCTAGTTCGAAAGATGCAGAGTGAGTACGGCGTGCCTTTTTGTACAATCCTGTTGGGACAATCTGGTCCACATTGGCACCGTGAGTTGCATTCATATATGGGGGTGCCAGGTGGAATTCTAATTTGGTGGTTCTTCTTATAAGCGAAAAGAACTCCAGCTTCAGCAGGGCAACACTTCTCAAAGAAGCAATCTTTGCATGAACAACCAAACGTAGCTTCGTTGACTAAGCTGATCCCCAGAGCCGGTTTGTATTCATTAATATAGTAGAAGTCCGAAGGTGGGCCCTCTAAATCAACAGTATTTTCAACAAATATCATCCCTTCATGATTCTTTCTTCTGTTGAGTTCATCCTGCCATCTCTGCAGAGCTATCCTTTGTTTAGCTTTCTTTACAATGTACCGAGCAATGGCAGGTTTCAAAGCTTTGTTGTTGTCTTTTGGAATTATTGCTTTGCCTTTCTTTACCTGAGATAAATAATTATGCTTGTCATTACAGAACTGCTGAAGCAGTAATGGACACTTGAGATTGTGCAAAGGTTCCCAAGTATTTGTAGAATCTGGCCATCCTTTCCATTTTACAAGATAATATTCCATATCCTTAAATATAAAAGAAAATACAATCAGATTATGACAATTCTGATTATTTAAAATATTTTAAAAAGTAAGCGATCCACTACTATTCTTAAATATGCAGAATGTGATTATTATGAAATATTTCAGAATATGCAGCCACAAGTTTCTAACAAATCAAGTACAAATCATATAAATGTAACTTTTTATATTACATATAAATTTGGATGTGGCATAACACATTTGGCAACAGGTCAAAGAGTCCTACCTAGAGAAAATATATAGGCGCTAAAATTTACAATTTTTTTTTTTTTTGCTAAACAGCAATTGGATTAAACAAAAAACTTCTATCATGTTCACAGAAATATATAATCCTAAAGCTAACTACTTATGACCCACGTTAGTGGTTTACTTGGCTAGTGTAGATGCAGCCATTCTCTAAGGTCCATAACTTAATATTGTTCTCTGGACATGAGGGAAATTATCTATCTCAATGTCATGGGCACATATCCTCTAACTGTTCTAAAGCTACACTATCCAATACAGTAACTGCTAGTCACATATAGTTGCTGAGAACCTGGAATGTGGCTAGTCTGAATTTAAATGAACTTTAAGTATAACCTACACTGAACTTAGAAGTTAAGTATGAACAAAAAGAGTAAAATATCTCTAACGTTTACATCATAAAGAATACACAAGAGACAGGCATGGTGGCGCATACCTGTAATCCCACTACTGAGGAGGCTAAAACAGAAAGATTGTAGGTTTGAGACCAGCCTCTGCAAATTAGTGGAACCCTGTTTCAAACAAAAAATTAAAATAGGGCTGTGGGTATAGCTCAGAGGTAGAACCCAGCTGGATTCAATCATCAGTACCATGAAAAAAAAAGAAAAGAAAAATGATAAAAAAGAATGAATGTGAGTTATTTTAATACCCATTTTTTTCCCCCAAGTTCTGGGGATAGAACTGAGACTTGGGCAGGCTGGCAAAGTATCACTGAGCTATGACCCAACCTCTATCTATAACTTATCAATGAACAGGCAATGCCTTGTTATATAATCTGGAAGGTCAAGGCCACATGATCTCTGACATGTTCTGGGGCAAAAATTGGGCTGAGGAACATTGTGATACATTTATGAATGAGTATATTTTATTTACATTATCTGCATGTTAATATTTTATTATTTTCTATTCAACAAGCAGTAATTCTTGTGAATTAAAAGAACTTTCTTTGTGAAAACTGGTCAAAATCTATTTTTTTGTTAAAAATGTATTAAATTTTGGTGTTGAAATAGCCAAGTGTGGTGGTGTGTGCCTAAAATACTGTGCTTGGAGGCAGAGATAGCAGGATTGCAGATTGGAGGACAGCTTCAGCAACTTAGGTAGATCATGTTTCAAAGTAAAAAAAAAAAAGTGGGGGGGTCTGGTGGTGTAGCTCAGAGGTAGAATGCTCCTGGGCTCAATCCCCAGTAACTAACACACACACACACACACACACACACACACACACACAGGCACAAAAAGTATTTTCATGGAAATATGTATTGTGGTTCAGGGGCGGGAGAATCTTAGATAGACACTGAAGTATTTGTCAAGCTGATTCTCACTAAGGTCTAAAGATTTCTTTCCTTCCTGTCAGGTAACAGCAGTCTGGGACTGTTGTCTGGAGGTAACTGTTTACACTGACGCAGATATGAAATCCATTTGGCAGAATCCAACATTATCTATTACCCTTAATTCTAAGTTTTTAATTTTTTGATGCCAGAATAAGGCAATGGCCCTGTTTTCTTTGCTACAGATTTTTCTGCTATAGCCATGACTTGTGCCAAAAAAATTGAAACAATCAAATACTGGCTTTATGTGAGATTATCATATCCAGCAAATGTTTACTCCCCACATATATATTTTTTCCACGGTACTGGGGATGGAACCCTGGAGCATTCTACCTCCTAGCTACACCCCCAGCCCCATTTTTTCTTTATTTTGAAACAGGGTCTCATTTAGTTCCAAAAGACTTCACTAAGTAGTAGCTGAGGCTGTCCACGAACCTCAATCCTCCTGTCTCAGCCACCCAAATGCTGGGATTATAAGCATGTACCACTACGCCCAGCTACTCCACAAAATTTACTGTGTTGTTTAATCTTGGATAAGTCACTTGCATTTTTAAATGACTCTTATATATTAATTACATAAATTAATGGATAGTAAATATCCTTAGAAAACATAAATACTTTTGGAAAATAGAGAAATTTAGTATTATTTTATAAGCACATTTTAGTTTTGAAATCCAAAAAATGTACTTCAATTTTGGAATGTAATTTTTACCAGAAAAATCAGACTTATGAATCAAATTCAGTTAATTCAATAACCTTAAGTTCCAAATAAAAGTAAAAAATCTCAGATTTATATGTTGTGTAAGTATCTCATTCTGATACATAATCAACTCTTGATTATCTGCAGAAATGGAAACAGTGGTTAAAAAATTCATACATTATTCATATATAATTTTGAATGCATATTAATTTTGTCTTAGACACTTACCACTATATTTGACTAAAAGTTAAATTCAAATATTTCAGTATATATATGAAAATTTGGTCACTACAGGGTATGATGAAATATTAAGCTGTTAGAAGAAAAATCTTACTGGGAAAAGGCAATCATACGTGAAATAGCTAGAATGCAACTTTAATGCCAAAATAATAAGGGCAATCAATACCACTCGAATATAAAGAAGGAAATCAATGAAGTTAGATAATCAGGACAAAGAAAGAGGAAGCAGACCAAATTACACTGTGAAAGAATGTGCTGGGCAGGCAGGATGAGAAATAGGAGCAAATGCTTGAAGCTAAGATTTGCATCAAGTATCCAGAAAACAGCTAAGAGATGGATTTAAAGTTCAGAATGTTGAAACAAGATAAAAATTGTAATATTAAGAGCAAATTTTTGACAATCTTGAATACTTGGTTCAGGTATATGTTCTTTCTTGTAGGCCAACTTTTCTTAAAATTCTCAGAAACCAGTGTTTCTGTTGGGGCCTCAATAAATAGATATATTTAACTCCACCTTTCTAATAAGGAATCATTTTACTAATTTTCTACTGCCAAACCAATGAAGTCAACCCTGTTAGTGTGACCTCTGTAAAGTGGCAGCCACTGCTTAACTATTCCTTAGGCTCAGATACGATTTTTTCATTCTTGTTCCTTTTCTACTTTTCTTTGCTGAGACTGCTTCCTCTATCACTTAAACACACGGGACTACTGCTGGAGCCTTTGCACTTTAAAAAGTGTTTATGGCTTTTGAGAACTCGATGAATGCTATCGACCCTTCCACAGGATATGGTGTGTATATAACAGTTTGGGCAAGTTCAGGGTACTTGGATTCCAGGTTAAGAATTCTTGTATAAATACTCTCTCTGGGCAACCACACCAGTTGCTATTATCTTTGGTAGTAATTATTATTCATATGCGGATGATTCCCAGAACTATCTGCAACCACACATATCCAGTAGCCTACTTGACTTCCAACAGAGTCTTAAAACAATCTACTCACATGGAATTCACCAGTCTCCTTTCCCAATGATTCTGTATTCCTCATCATGATAAACATGAGCTAAATCCAGGAAGGTGATCTCAATTCCTTCCCAATCTGTCACCAAGCCTCTTTAGATATGAACGTCTTCCTGTCCAGGCCTATTCTACAGCTTTAGTTACTTCTGGTCCTCAATTCTTGCTTGGATTATCACATGAATCTTCCAACTAGTTCCCTGCCTCCAAACTGTTAATACCCTATCCTTCTTGATAAAGTTCAAACTTCCTATCATAAGAAAGAAAGCTATTCTTACACGGGTCCTAGTTGCCCCCCTGCTCTATCTACCACTTTAGCCCATTCATACACCATTCTCTAGCCACATGCAACTAGCCCTAGTATTGAAATTTTCACCCCAAACTTTTCTGTTTCTTTGTTCATGAAGTAGTTCTCCCTAATTAGGATAGCCTCTATTTCACCCTTTTTTTGTTGGTACTGGGGATGGAACCCAGGAGCATTCTACATCCGAGCTACACCCCTAGCCCTAATTTATTATTTTGAAACAGGGTCTCACTGAGTTGCAAATTAAACGTTTCTGAGTCTATAACAAAAAATATGATTACCAGTATCATACAACATGCAAAAATCATATGAAACCTTAGAAATATAAGCTGTTAAACTTACCCTGCTGATAACAATTCATGGTTTCTCAATATTTTTGTTTTTTGTGAACTGTCTATGGCCAACATGTGGTAGCAAACACTTAAGCTTTTAAGTGTGTGTGTATGAGAACAATGGACAAAAATGTTTCCTATCTTTCCATTAGCTAGTTTTTCTTTCCTGCCAATTTAACACTGGTATTTAACACTGGTAGTTACCAGTATTTAACACTGGTAGTAGAATAATCTAAATCCAACCACAAAAGTACCAGTGGATCTATGTAAGCACAGTTGCGGACTCTTATGGTCAACAGAAAGCCACTGGATTATTAGCTGTGAGGCTGGGGTTAGAGGTTCTGCACCTCCTCCACCGTTTTCCGTAGGATATGAACTCTGTTCCTAGTTTCCAGCCTTCCACTGATGTGTAACAAGCCAAAGGAGACGTCGGTGTGAGGTGTCCTTCCTCCATCAACTACTTGTCTTCTTCCCATCTCTTCAGTTTCTCCTTCACTACTGCTTCTCAGTAGTATTTCAACCTCTCCCATTTTTTAAAAAGAAAAAATTAAATTTTCTCTAAGATATCAGTCTCTCTCAAAAGACATATTAAAAGTGAGAGATTGGACATAGGTCCTGGGGTAGAAGATTTCAGTACAGGACCCTTTCTAACATCTGTTTCTTAAACCACACACACTTACTACCTATGCAAATGTTTTTAAATAATTTTAAAATTGTAAACCCTTCTATCCTCTCTTGCCATTTCTGTGAAGGCTAGGATTCGTGGAAGAACTGCACTACTTGACTCTACTTACACTTCAGCTTATTCTTTATTTTTTGCAGGTCTGGAATGGAACCCAGGGCATTCTACCTCCGAGCTACACCCCCTGCCCTATTTTTTATTCTTTATTTTGAAATAGGGTCTCACTAAGTTGTGGAGGGCCTCACTAAGTAGCTGAGGCTGTCCGCGAATCGCAATCCTTCAGTCTCAGCTTCCCAAATGCTAGGATTAGAAGCGTGCACCACCACGCACGGCTTCAGTGTATTCTTTAATTCCTTCTTCTGGCTCTTCTCTCCATGCTGCAGAAAGACAATTCAGCTCGCTAGCCACTAACCAGCACATAAGGGTGCACCAGGGCACAAGCTCGTTGACTACTAACTTTTTTTTTTTTTTTTGCGGGTCTGGGGATGGAATTCAGGGGCATTTGACCTCCGAGCTACACCCTCTGCCCTATTTTTTATTCTTTATTTCGAAACCGGGTCTCACTGAGTTGCAGAGGGCCTAAGTATCTGAGGCTGTCCGTGAACCTCCAGGTCTCAGCCTCCCAAATGCTGGGATTACAAGCGTGGGCCACCATGCCCGGCGACTACTAACTTCAATAGGCTCTTTAACTTCCTCTTTGACCCACTGCTCAAATCTCTTGTTGACATAATCTCTTTAGCCCTCTAGGACCACTCTCCCAGCTCTCCTATGACTTTCTTGCCAGCCTACTTCTTCCTCTAAGTATTCCTTATTTGCACAGGGCTCGGCCTCCAGTGCTTCTTCCATTGCTCTGCGTGGACGCGCAGCAGCCTCTTGCTCCTCTACTCATTCAGGGCACACTAGAGCGACACTTACACACTCTACACCTCACCGTGCCATTCTCCTGCTTCAAACTGCTTAATGGTTCCCTACTGCCCTTAATTTTTTTTTGGTGGTACTGGGGATGGAACCCTTCTACCTCCGGGCTACACTCCCAGACCTTTTTTATATTTTAGTTGGAAACACGGTCTCTTAAGCCAGCAAGGCTGGCTTCGAACCTGTGTGATCCTCCTGTCTCAACCTCCCAAGTGCGGGGATTACAAGCATGCGCCAACACGCCTGGCGCCTACTGCCCTTAAGATGAAGGGCAGAACCCTTTACCTTCTGGGTCCTCCCATCCTTCCAGCCTCACCTCACTCTGGCTGACTATGTTCCACTCACATGTTCTCTTCCTTGACGAAGCCAGGCTATCTTCTGCATCAAGACCTGTCCACACCTATCTTTTTATTTCATTCTTTTGTGTGTGTGGGTGGGTCTGGAGATGGAACCTAGGGGCATTCTACCTCTGAGCTACACCCTCTGCCCTATTTTTTTATTCTTTCTTTTGAAACAGGGTCTCACTGAGTTGCAGAGTGCCTCACTAAGTAGCTGAGGCTGTCCGTGAACCACAATCCTCTGGTCTCAGCCTCCCAAATGCTGGAATTACAAGCGTGCACCACCACGCCTGGCTTTTTATTTCATTCTTTGGAACTAAGTTTAAATATCAGTTTCTCCGGGATACCTGCTCAGTTTCTCCTTAAGTACCTTGTGTAAGTACTTAACACTTTAAGTACCTTGTGTAAGCACATTATGAACACTTTTTAAAGCATTCTTTAGCTCACTAAAAGATACTTCCATAGTACCAGGGATCACATTCTCAAGTCCTTCACTGTGGAGATTCCAAGCTCCTAAAACAGGACATGGCAGATGGGTAATAAATACCTGAGTTAGTGAATGAAGAAGAAACTGTATTCACTCCCAAGAGTTCAATCACTATCTTTTGCCAATTGCTTTAAGATCCCTGTTCCCAATTAGATCATTCTGGATTTGAAGCCACATACCTTCTTCTTAAGAGAACACATAGTTTTCTTCCTCAAACCAAGTCTAGGTTTTTCTCACATATTCTTGGGTCATGGGGCATTTCTGCTCAAGTCAGAAGCCCGTATTATCCTAAACTTGGCTCCCCTACTCCCCACCACCCACTGACTACAAACCAGAGGCCTGCAAATTTTATAACCGTACCCCTCCTCCCCCCAAAAGAAAACCATTACCTCACTTGTTTACCATTGTTAATACTTTATTTTATTTATTTATTTATTTGGAGGTACTGGGGTTCCTGGAAGCCCTTCTACCTCCGGGCTGCACTCCCAGACCTATTTTATATTTTTGTTTGGAAACAGGGTCTCTTAAGTCAGCGCGGCTGACTTTGAACCTGTGCAATCCTCCTGTCTCCGCCTCCCAAGCGCAGGGATTACAAGCGTGTGCCACCACGCCTGGCTCTGTATCCTGGTAAGGGAATTATATCCAGATATACACATAATTATAACTCAGTAACAAAAAGACAACTCAGCTAGGCGTAGTGGCGCACACTTGTAATCTCAGTACTTGAGAGCCTGAGACAGAAGGATCACAGATTCGTGGCCCTCTTAGTGAGACTCTGTTTCAAAATAAGGAATAGCCGGGCGTGGTAGCGCACGCTTGTAATCCCCGCACTTGGGAGGCAGAGACAGGAGGATCGCGCAGGTTCGAAGCCAGCCATGCGTGCAGGCTTAGGAGACCCTGTTTCCAAATAAAAATGTAAAAATAGGTCTGGGAGTGTAGCCCGGAGGTAGAAAGGCTTCCAGGAACCCCAATACCACCAAAATAATAATAATAATAATAATAATAATAATAATAATAATAATGATAAGGAATAAAAAATAGGGCTGGGGGTGTAGCTCAGAGGTAGAATGCCCCTGGGTTCCATCCACAAAGAAAAAAAAGACAACTCAACTTTTATTTATTTATTTTATTTTTGCAGCACTGGTGATGGAACCCAGGGGCATTCTACCTCTGAGTCACACCCTCAGCCCTATATTTTATTCTTTTTATTTTGAAATAGGGTCTCACTGAGTTGCAGAGGGCCTCACTAAGTAGTAGCTGAGGCTGGCCATGAACTGCAATCCTCTCTTACCGTCCCAAATGCTGGGATTACAAGCATGTGCCACCATGCCCAGCACAACTCAATTTTTTAAAATGAGCAAAGGAGCTGACTAGATAGTTCTCCATAACATATACAAGTGGCCATTAAGAATACAATAAAAACATGCTTGGCATGAAAAAGAAAGTCAAATCAAAGTCCCAGTGAGATATAATTCATACATACCAGGATAACTATAATCAAAAAAAGTCAAACAATTACAAGTACTAGTCAGTACTGGGAGAAAATAAAATTCTCATATACTGCTGGTGTGAAAGCAAAATGGGGCAAAGCGTCGGAAAACCACCTGGTTGTTCCCCAAAGAATTAAATGTAGAAATACCATATGACCTAGCAATTCTACTCCGAGAGACATAAAAACTGTGCCTACACGGCAACTTATACATGGATGTTCATAACAGCATAATTTATAATAGCCTCCAAATGGAAATAATCCACCTATCCACCAAGTGATGGATAAATGTGATATACCCATTATACTGATATATGCTACATCATGAATATTAAAAACACTGTATTATGAGAAGCCAATCATGAAAAAAAACACATACTGTATGATTCTTTTCTATGGAATATCTAAATAGGCAAAAATACAGAGATAGAACAGATTTAGTGATTGTTTAGAGCTGGGGTGGAAGGTTGACTAGGGAGATCTGAGAGGTAAATCAAAAATATTCTAACACTGGCTAAGTTTATTAAAAGATCTGATTTGTGCACTTTAAATAGGTGAACTGTATGAAAGTATGTAAATTAAAGGTCAATAAAGCTTGAAAACTAATGAGAAGTGAGGTAGAAGAAAAATAATTTGCATGAATCTGAAAGGTCAAAGGAAGATTTCTGAAAGATAGAAATGATCTAATATGTATATCAACTAAGATGTTTATCAACTATGATAAACTGGTGAAAATGGAGAGCTTGATAAAGTCACTACAGATTGGGCAAAGTTCTAGAAGGGTAAATAAGGAAGAAATATGATGGCACCTCTGAAAAAAAGAATGAGTGGCTGGGCATGGTGGCACACACCTGTAATACCAGTACTCAGAAGGCTGAGGCAGGAGGATCCCAGGTTCCAGGACAGCCTCAGCAACACAGACTCTAAGCAACCTACCAAGACCGTTTCAAAACAAAAATAGCTGGGAGAAAGAATGCCCCTTGTTCAATCCCCAGTACCAAAAAGAAGAAAAAAAAAATTATACAGGTAACTGTTGGTGAAGGTAAAATTTAGAGTTCAGACTTGCAGGATCTTGTTTTCCATTGAGGGAGATGAAGTCTTCAGCTAATTTTGAGAAAATAAGGTAGAGGAAGATGTCTAAAAAAGTAATAAAAATAGGTAAACAGCTAACATGAAAGAGCAAAGAATACACTAGAAAAAAAGGTTTGTCAAGTAGACGTGAACAAGTTGACTATATGGTTAGTCTCACTCAGTCCAGTTTGTCAGCAGAGATGGCAAATGACTGGGCCGTTTCAGGGGTTGAGGGATGCTGACAGTGTAGCCAAAAATGCTTGATCATAAGATCCCACCGAGGTGGAAGGCGATAAGAGAAAGATGGACATGTCACAAGAAGAACTGAACTTAGTGACTGATACAACACAGAATCTGAAGGAGAAGCCAGGCATGGTAGTGCAAGGCTTATAATTTCAGTACTTAAGAAGCTGAGATGAAAGGATCATGGGTTCGTGGCCAACCTCAGGAACTTGAGAGGCTCTCCATAATTTAGTGAAACTCCGTTTCAAAATAAAAAGTAAAATAAAGCTGAAAGTGTAGTTCAGAGGTAGAATGCCTCTGGGTTCAATCTCTGTATACTACATAAATAAAAATAAGAATAAAGGTGAAGGAAAACAAAATCAAAGCATGATTACGGATTCATTTATCTGAAAGTTCTGACAGATTAATGACTCAGAGTTCTTCAGAGGTCAATTACAGATAAATGCATTTTTAAGAGAAATAAAAGGAGGCCCAGAGAAGTTAAATAAGTTTTTTGAAGTTGCAAGGCACTAAACCCAGGCCATTCTATTTAATTCCGTAGAACCTCATAGTTATCTGGAGTTTGATATGAGGGCAGAAGTATAAATGATGTTTCTTGAAGACTAACACTAAAGCTGGTTTGAAACTCTTGGTTTTTTTCTGGTGACAGCAGGAAAATATAATACAGGAACAAAATGAATGACAGGAGAAACCAGTCTGAGATCAAACATTTTTTTTGGTAACCCACATAGAGATAACCAAGAGTCGGATGTAGAATGATAAAATCACCTTAAAATATTTCAACAGAAGGACATTTTATGTTGCAAAATTCTGTTTTTTGCTGATACAGATGATAGGACATACAAATTTACCACGGCTTAGTATTTTAAACATTAAAAAGAGCTTCACTTATTTTTAAGCTTCTTTCATGTTACAGAACTATAAAATACTAATGTGTGATTAGAGCTGTTTCAAGGGACTAGATATTTGCCTTACCTTTACTACCTTGTAGTCACACAAGTATTCCACCTCATAATTGTTTAGATTCCTTCTGGTGATTCCAATCGATTTACATATGAGCTTTTCTTTTCTACATAATTCCTGAAGAGTATCAACTGAAACTAGGCAAGGCACACACCAAGCTACAATAAGAAAATAGAATTCTTTACTAATGAAACAGCTACTCAGTTAAAATTTTAAAAAGAAAAACTTAAAACCTCCATGTTCCCATCCTTCAGCTGGCATTTTAATAATCTAAGAATCTATATGACAAGAAACCAATTATGTGTATTCACACGAAGTTAAGCAAAGAACTATTTTGGTAAATTGGTTTTCTTGGATTTTCTCATGGATTTTTAGCCTACCATGGTTAATTTAGATCAGTTAATTTTTACTAAGTTACTTAAAATGTCTCACGTCTATAAGTTTTCTTAAAATTCCATATAGATGCAAAGATCAAAGGTGATGTTTTTATTTCTCTATTATAGTCTATATAGAATAAAACTGCAGTTTTAATAAAGCACAGATATCTAAAACATAATATCGCTAGGAATATATCTAAAGTGTGTTTTAAACAAAATAATTTGCTAAAAATAATTTTTTCACTTCTTTTAATTGGACCATAAGAACTGAAATACAGTTCTATAATTACAAACTCATTTGTCCTACTTTCCCCACTTCGGAATGGTCCAAAAAAATAACTCCCCTTACTATTTTGTTCATGATACAAAGTATATTGTCAAGATGAATGAAGCAAGAATTATTCAAAAGTGGAGTATATTGATTTTTGCTACACTCATTTTCTGTACTGTTTTGTGTGTGTGTGTGTGTGTGTGTGTGTGTGTGTGTGTTACTGGAGGTGGAACCCAGGGGCTTTCTACCTCCGGGCTATACTCCCAGACCTATTTTATACTTTATTTGGAAACAGGGTCTCACTAAGTTGCTGAGAGCCTCACTAAGTAGCTGAGGCTGGCTTTTAACCTGCCCCATCCTCATGTCTCAGCCTCCCAAGTGCTGGGATTATGGCCCGGCTCTTTACTGTGTTTAAAGCTAAGAGTTACACAATAGTATTCAATTTACACAAGCCATATACCAAAACTGAGTGTCAAACATACTAATAACATTTACAGAAGCCAGAAACTATGTTGCAGATTTTACCTTCAAATTGCTATAAACAGTATGTTGCCATATTTAAAATGTCACATAGAAAATACACTTGGCTTCATTCAACACTAGATGGACACAAAGTCCTCAGGGCCTAGTACTTGGGGGGGTGGGGAGGGACCTAGCTACTGATTTTAATGAGTTCTCAATCTTTCTGGGTCTCAGAGTCACTGAAAAAAAAAAAAAAAAAAAAAGAATTGAAGAAAGTTGAGGTTACCAAACAAAATTTATCATTAACTTAAGCTTTCTTTGGTGGCTCTCCAAGGTAGTGGTGATAACCTTTGCTGTTCTTAGGTAATTTTCAGGGAAGAGAGAGAACAGCAGCTCCGGCTTTACAACAAACATTCCTAACCCAAGGATTTCACCATTGGAAACCGCTCAGCATGATTTCCACCACCCTTACCAGCTGCAAACCACTCATAATTCTAACTTGAGAAAAGGAAAGCTACTTTCTTAAATTTGAGAGATGTCGATTGTTTGCTAGTGGTGGGTTAGGAAAGCCTGAAGAAGAGAAATGATTCCTTAAGTCCCTTCGATTTAAAAACCCTGAACATGCTTTGAGTAGAGTTAATCTACTTAGGCAGATCACGTGCAATGGAAGTCCCTCTTGGATATGTACTTAGATGTGTCGATTTCTAAAAAGATACACCTAGTAGACATAATATTGCATAATACTGTAGAGGACTGGCAACACAGACCTCCACAAAAATGATACATTTGAGCACTAAAAAAATACTGAACATATAAAAAATGCAAACAATAGTTAAAAAAAAAAAAAAGACCCGACAGCCTACAAGAACAGAGCAGAGACGAAGATTTCGTTGACCAGATTAAATATTGCAGGGCCACCCTACAACCCTTCCAGGGGCTCCCACTAACCCCGCCAATCCTAAAGAAAAGAGATTCGGGGATAATGAGGTCACAATCTGCGTGGCGGGCAGCAGGGCTTGAAAACACCTTTCAATTCCAGAATGCACGGCCAGTTCCGGGCTTTCAAGGGGCGCGCGCCGCTCACGCCCGCTCACACCCGCCAACTCCTCGGCGTCCCCATCAATAGCCGGCGCGCGGCCGCAAAGTTCCCGCGGCGGAGGCCGGGTCCCGGAGGATGCTCCGCCGCGCGGGACCTCCCGAGGCGCGCCGGAGCTCGCCTCGCCCTCCCGGCCCCATTCACCCCGATCTCCTCTCCCTCCGCGGAGCTGCAGGTCGCGGTCCCGCCGGCGGCCGTGTTTTCCCGCTCCCCACTTCAAAGCCGGGGCGCGCCGCGCACGCCCCGCTCCGGCCGCCGCGCCCGCGGGGCCTGCAGCGCCGGGAGCCGGGCGTCCGCGGCCAGCCGGGGGCGGCGGCCCGGGGCGCGGGCGCGAGCCGGGGCCGGGGACGGGGCGGCGCCTGCCTCACCTCCGCGCGCCGGGGCCCCGGCCGCCGCCATCTTGCTCAGCTCATTCAAACTGGCGCGGTCGGCGCGCGGCGCTCAGCTGGCCCGACGCCCCGCCCGCCCGCCCGCCCGCCGGCCAGCGCGGGACTGCGCCGCGCGGGGGCGCTGGGGCCGCCGGGACTGCGCGCGCTCGCGTCACGCGCGGCGCCTCCGTGACGTCACCCGCACGTCACGCGGCGACCCGGCCCGCGCCGCGCCTGCGCCCCGGCGCCCTGCGCGGCCGCCGACCGCCGTCGTCCCGCCGCTCCGCTGGCCGAGCTCCCTCGCACCGGCGGCACGCCGAGACCTTCGGGGATCGTTTTGTATTGGCTCCGCCCGCAGATCGGTTCGTTAGTATGGCTCGTGGCCCGGGCCGTGACCTGTCTGGACCAGTGCCGCCCACTTAGCACCGCCCGGGAGCTGGGTGGCAAGCGGACTCGAGTTCCGCAGGTCGGCCTGATGCCGCCGGGCGGGCTTGAGGGGCTAGCTGGGACTCCGGGGACTTCTCAGCTGCCCCCCCAAGCGGGACTCCCACGCGCCCCCGCCCATTCTGCACACCCCATCCTTGCTGTTCTAAACACACTGAAGCAGAAGACTTAGAAGAGCACATTGCGAGGGCTTCCCAGATGGCTGGCTGGCAGGCACAACCTCTACCAAGGATTTCAGTTTCACGCGAGAAATTACATAACGTTCAAAGTAGATATGAGTTTGAAATACTATAAGTAGATGTAGAACATTAAAGACGTGGCCAATAGTTGGTTCCATTATGGAATACTGTCTCCTCATCTAAAAAGATGTTTATGAAATTTTTAGTATCATGGGGGAAGAGTTTAATACGTTAAGCAAAAATCCTCCTAGAGTTTAATACGTTAAGCAAAAATCCTCCTAAAATATAATTTGAACGTTAAACGTAGAGGAATAACAGGGTACTTTTTATTTTTCAGCTGTACATATTTAGCCATGTTCTATAAAGAGCATCTCATTGCCTTGGTAAAGAATAGAATCCTCTTCAACTTTACCCTTTCCACGTGGTAGAATTACTCCTACAGACCCCTTAAGATTAGATGGAGCCTCCTGTCCTCCCCAGGGCCTCTTTCCCTCTCCCCTCTCCACCTGTTCAGTGCCTCTGTGGCCTGCTCTCACAGCACAGCGGGAACACTTGGTGCTCCTTGGACTGTCTTGGCTTCCTTCTATCACCCCAGCCACTCAGGATCCCCATTTTCAGCTGCCTTTCCTGTCTCCCACATGTCCCGGAATTGGCCCTGGATCACAGTTCTCTTATGCTCATGCCCTATGTAACTGCCTCAGTTCCATCTTTATGCCTAAGATCTCCAACTTTTTGTCTCCAGCCCTGGACTCTGCCCTGAATCCCAGACTTAACTTTCCACAATGCCTTATGGACATATCCACTTCCACTTAGGTGTGGTACAAACATCTCAAATTGAACATACTAACAAAAACCCTGGGCTTTTGCCTCCAGAGCTCATCCCCTCTGCTCCAGGCTCCACAGACTTTCTCACCTCAGTACATTGCACCACTGTTTACTTAGGTGTTCAAGAAGACAATCTAGACCATCTTGATTCACTCCAAATCACAGATCCGTCCTGCCTTACAATGGGGGTTACAGCCCAATAAATTCATTGTAAATTGGAAATATATTACATTAAAAATGCATCCATGTACCTAATCTACTGAACACACGGCTTAGTAACACAGTGCGCTGCAGAGTATTTGTTTACCCTCATGACCTTGCAGCTTCCTGGGAGTTGTGCCACACTTGCCCCAATCATGAGAAAGCCTGCACATCTCTCTCCTGGAAAAGGATCAGAATTCAAAATACATGGTATGGTTTCTTTTTTTTTTCTTTAAATTTTTTTATTGGTGCATTATATTCATACAACATATTGGGGTAAAAAACTTGTGTGTACAAACATGTACTCATGGCTGATTTAACCCCTACCCAATTCCCACCCCATTTCCTCCCCGTCCCTCCCTCCCTTGCTTGGCTTGGTGATTGACTTCGATATGTTTAAGTACATTGTGCATTTTAGAGATTTTCCTCTTTTCCCCCTCCTTTCTCCTCCTTTAGATTGTCTTGTTTGCTCCTCTATAGGATTTCCTCTTTCAATAGTTCCTCCTATGACCCATTTCTCCCTAACTCTCACATATTAGGGAAAGCATCTGATTTCTTATTTTTTGTGACTGACTAATCTCACTTAGCATAATGTCCTCCAGTTCCATCCATTTCCCTGAAAATGATGTAATTGAGTTTTTCTTGATGGCTGAGTAAAATTCCATTGTGTACATATCCCACAGTTGTGTAATCCATTCATCTGTTGATGGACATCTTGGCTGGTTCCATAGTTTGGCTATGGTGAATTGTGCAGCTATGAACATAGATACACATGCATTAGTTTGGTAGTTTGGTTTCTTTTCTTTTGGGTAGATACCCAACAGTGGTATTGCTGGATCAAATGGTAGATTTGTTCCCATTCTTCTGAGGATTCTCCATACTGTTTTCCAAAGTGGTTGCACTAATTTGCAATCCCACCAACAATGTCTTCTCCACATCCTCGCCAGCATCTGTTGTTGTTTGTGTTTTGAATGATGGCTATTCTAGTTGGAGTTAGGTGGAATCTCAGGGTAGTTTTGATTTGCATCTCTCTGATTGCCAGTGATGTTGAGCATTTTTTCATGCATTTATTGGCCATTTGAATTTCTTCTTTTGTGAAGTGTCTATTTAGTTCATTTGCCCATTTTGTTATTGAATGCTTTGTTTTCTTAGTGTTGAGTTTCTTGAGTTCTCTGTATATTCTAGATATTAGTCCTCTATCGGTGGTGTAGGTGGCAAAAATCTTCTCCCATTCTGTTGGCTCTCGATTGAGGTTCTTGAGAGTTTCCTTTGCTGAACAGAAGCTCTTCAGTTTCATGCAATCCCATGTATTGATTCTCCTTTTAATTTGTTGTGCCTTTGGGGTCTTGTTGAGGAAATGTTTGTCTGTGCCTATGTGTTGTAGTGTTGGACCTATGCTCTCTTCAAGAAGCTTCAAGGTCTCTGGTTTAATTTCCAAGTCTTTGATCCATCGTGAGTTAACTTTTGTACAGGGTGAAAAAGTGGGATTAATATCCAATTTTCTGCATATGGTTAACCAGTTTTGCCAACACCATTGGTTGAAGAGGCTATCTTTTTTCCAGTGTATGTTTTTGGCCCCTTTGTCAAAAATCAATTGGCTGAAAGTGTGTGGACTTGTTTCTGGGTCTTCTATTCTGCTCCATTGGTCTATATATCTGTTCTTTTGCCAGTACCATGCTGTTTTTATTACAATGGCTTTGTAGTATAGTTTAAAGTCAGGTATTTTAATTCCTCCTGTGTGGTTTTTGTTGCTGAGAACTACCTTGCTTTTTGTTATTCCGGATAAATTTAAGGACTGATTTTTCTATGTCTGTGAGGAATGATCTTGGTAGTTTAATGGGCATTGCATTAAATCTGTAGATCACTTTTGGGAGGATGGCCATTTTAATGATATTTATTCTGCCAATCCATGAACATGGAAGGTCTTTCCATCTTCTGAGATCTTCTTCGATTTCTTTTTTCAGTGTTTTATAATTTTATTTGTAGAGATCTTTTACCTCCTTGGTAAAGTTTATTCCTAGGTATTTTATTTTCTTGTGGGAGATCCTGAGTGGAAGTGTTTTCTGAATTTCTTTTTCAGTGGATTTATGGTTGGTGTACAGGAATGCTTCTGAAGCTTTTCTGGTGTACAGGAAAGTTTTTTTAAGATTGATTTTGTATCCAGATACTTTGCTGACTTTGTTGATCAGTTCTATAAGCCTTTTGGTTGAGTTTGTTGGATTTTCTAAATATAGTATCATGTCATCTGCAAATAGTGAAAGCTTAAGTTCTTCTTTTCCTATTTGTACTCCTTTGATTTCCTTTTCTTGCCTTATTGCTCTGGTTAGAGTCTCTAGTACTATATTGAAGAGAAGTGGTGATAGTGGACATCCTTGTCTCATTCCAGTTTTTAGGGGGAATTCTTGAAGTTTTTCCCCATTTAATATGATGTTGGCAGTAGGCTTATTGTAGATTGCCTTAATAATGTTGAGATATGTTCCTTCTATTCCAATTCTCTGCAGTGTTTTTATCATAAATGGATGTTGAATTTTATCAAATGCTTTTTCAGCGTCTATTGAGATGATCATGTGGTTTTTGTCTTTGATTCTGTTCATATGATGAATTACATGGATTGATTTTCGTATATTGAACCAGCCTTGCATCCCTGGGATGAACCCTACCTGGTCATGGTGAATGATTTTCTTGATGTGGTTTTGAATGCGTGTTGCTAGTATTTTGTTTAATAGTTTTGCATCCAAGTTCATCAGAGATATAGGCCTGTAGTTTTCCTTCCTTGAACTGTCTTTATTCGGTTTGGGTATTAGTGTGATGTTGGCTTCATAGAATGTATTTCGGAGAGTCCCGGTTTTTTCTATTTCGTGAAATAGTTTGAGTAGTATTGGGGTTAGCTCTTCTATAAAGGTTTTATAGAATTCACTTGGGAAACCATCTGGTCCTGGGCTTTTCTTTGGTGGTAAGCTCTTTATTGTTGTTTCAGTCTCTTTGATTGTTATTGGTTGGTTTAAGTGTTTTATATCTTCTTGACTCAATTTAGGAAGGTTGTATTTATCTAGGAAGTTGTTGTCAATTTCCTCCAGATTTTCCATTTTTTTGGAGTATAGTTTTTCAAAGTAGTTTCGTATAATCCTCTGGATTTCTACGCTGTCAGTAGTAATGTCTCCTTTTTCATCCCTTATCTTCATAATTTGGGTTGATTCTCTCTTTTTTTTTAGTTAGGTTGGCTAGTGGTTTATCAATCTTGTTAATTTTTTCAAGAAACCAGCTTTTGGTTTTGTTGATTTTCTGTATTGTTTTTTATTCTCTATTTTATTAATTTCTGCTCTAATTTTAATAATTTCCTGTCGGTCGCAGTGACGACTCTTACACGATCTTCCTCAAGCAGTTTTATTACCCCAGGTTCTTGTACAGTTCCCGTAGATCTTCTCCCCTTCTCCCCGGAAATCCTCCCCTTATATAGAGCCCAACAGCCAATCAGCAGACCGTTCACGTGCACAACTCCTGGGCACAGCCAGTCCATTGGCTGTTGCCCTATGGCATGCGGTGTTCCCGTGTATCTCATGCTCTTGTCGTCACTTCCTGAAAGCTGTTTACCACCTAAGCGCTCTGGGGAATTTCCGCTCAGCGCCATCTTAGCTCTCGGACTTACTGGCTGATGGGCGGGGCCCGTCACAGTTCCCCCTTTTTTGTTTTTTCAGACAGGAGAGGACAGAGGACTCAACCCCTGTATGTTTGGAAGGGGCTTCTAGGCCCGCCACCTTTTGCCAGGGACGGGACAAGAATCAGTGGCAACCCGTATGCAGTTGAGCATGCCCTCCTCGGGATGCACCCTCCCGGGGTCCCGAGTGCAGTCCTGGCTGGCATCCTGTCATTAAGACTTTCCCATCGCCGCAAGCCATATTTGAGGGGATTGTCCCAACTCCATGGCTGCAAATGCCTGAGCTATGAGCACTTGATCTGTAGCGTGCTGACGGATTAGTTTTCTAAGACAGTAGAGACATAAGATACACAGTAAGACCAGACAAAGACCAAGAGCACCCAGTCCAGCCCACTCTTTTAAATGACGAGCTGCTTGTTGGATCCAGGACATCAAGGTGCGGGCCATCACCGGGTCAACTCGAGTAGTATTGGTTTTGATGATCTCCAACCGCAACTGTTTTGTCAAATTGTCAAATTTCGATGACCAGTTATCTGTAAGATATGCAGAAAGCTCGCGAGAAAGATTAGCGGCAATAGACGCGTTATCATTAATCATGACAAGGGGAGCTAAATCCGTGCAGCTGCCATTTATCCCACAAAGAAGCCACAGATCAAATGGGTTAGAATGAAAGGCCATGGTCGGGCTCTGATAAGTAAAATTATAACCTGCAAAAGTAGAATTTGCTCCTGTGCCAATTTTAGGGGAAAAGGTAAAAGGATTAAGCGGGGAAAAACTTGAGCAGAATGACTCAAAGGCAATGGAAAAGGAAAAGCAGTCAGAAGCCCCCATTGTGGATCACTTCCTATCCTTGGAATTCCACAGTATCATGGTCCCCAGAAGAATCAGTCGATGGCTCATCATCCTTTTGTTTCACCAGACGAGTCAGCCGCTCTGGAACCCAGACAGGATCGGCGCCGTTCTGTGGAAACACACAAACAGAGCCTCTGGCCCATGTGAGCACTGGGTCAGGTCCCCTCCATTGCCCTGTGAGGGCATCCTTCCAACGCACGAAACCCTGGCTCGTACCCGAGGGGGCAAAATGACGATCGGCAGCAGTCTTGCCATTGACATCTAATTGCAAAAAATTCAAAGTAAAAAGGGCTAAGGATAGGCGCTGCTTCGGTTTCATATTGGTTCCAATTCCCTCTTTTTGTTTTATCAAGCATTCTTTAAGAGTACGATGGGCGCGTTCCACAATACCCTGTCCCTGAGGGTTGTACGGAAGGCCATGCTTTAGAGTTATTCCCATCTGTGAACAAAAGGATGTGAATTTTTGGGAAGTATAAGCCGGGCCATTATCAGTTTTTATTTCTTTAGGCATATTCCATGCTGCCCAGGCCTCAAGGCAATGATTGACAACGTCATGTGCCTTTTCCCCGGCATGAGCAGACGCATGAATAATTCCAGAGACGGTATCTATGGAAACATGGATATATTTCAATTTTCCAAATTCAGATATGTGAGTTACATCCATTTGCCAGAGATGTAGAGGGAGCAAGCCTCGTGGGCAAATGCCCACATGTGGGGGGTGTAAAAAAGGGGCACAGGCATTACAGGTTTTTACAATTTCCCGAGCCTGATGTCGAGGGATTTTAAATCGCTGTTGTAATGTTTTAGAATTTACATGATATTGACGGTGAAATGCCTGTGCCTGTTGCATTTGAGTAAGAGAAAAAATCATATGTATCTTGGTGAGTTTATCTACTAGATCATTTCCATATGTAATAGGGCCAGGTAATCCAGTATGTGCCCTAACGTGCTGGATAAAGAATGGTGTCTTTCTTAAATGTATATAAATCTGGATTTGGCTAGCCATAGAATGAATAGGAGTATGTAAAGAGAGTTGACCCGCGCATTCAAGCGATCTAACCAGATTAACCACATATTGTGAATCTGATAATAAATTGAAAGGAGAAGAAACTCTCTTAAAAATTTCTAAAACAATATTTAATTCAACCAGTTGTGGAGAGGTATGTGAATATTGGATGACAACAGGATTGCTTCCCTCTATTAGGTAGGCCCCCACACCAGTTTTGGATCCATCAGTAAAAATGTTAATTGCATTAGCCACAGGTTTGTTTTTAGTGACCAATGGGAAAATGAGAGGATGTTCCAGAACAAAATGTAACAATGGATCTTTGGGAAGATGATTGTCTACTTCACCACTGAAAGAGCACATAAGTATAGTCCAATCATCAATAGTGGCTACCAGCGTTTGTACTTGCAGAGCAGTGTACGGTACCACCAACTTATCAGGCATTCTGCCAAAATGTTGGATGCACTGCTGAATGGCTTTAAGGGCAAGGCTTGCTACACTGGTGGGATAATATTCAACTACCTTTTGAGGGGAGACTTTGGGGTGAATCCAAAGAAGGGGTCCTTGTTGCCAAAGAACACTAGTAGGCTGTTTTTCAGTGGCCAGGATACAAGCCCATAATGGCTGTCCAGGGGTCACGCGATGGAGAGACGCTTTCGTAAGTGCTTGTTCTACTAATTGTAACGCATTGCGGGCCTCATCGGTAAGGACGCGAGGAGAATCTAATTGAGGATTGCCTACGAGTAGATTATATAAAGGTTTCAAGGCATGGTTAGGAATTTGTAAAAAGGGTCGAACCCAATTAATGTCTCCCAACAGTTTTTGGAAATCATTGAGGGTTTTTAATTGATCAGTGCGGATGATTAATTTTTGAGGCAGGACTGCATGGGGGAGAACAATGTTGCCAAGAAAGTGTATATTTTCTCCTCTTTGTACCTTTTCTGAGGCGATGAATAATTGATGAGTTTCCAAAATCTTTACAAGGTGACAATAAGCCTCCTCAAGTATGGAGGGATTTTTTGTGGTCAACAAAATGTCATCCATATAATGAATACACCGAATTTCTGGAAATTTGGTTTTTACGGGCTCAAGAGCACTATTTACATATAATTGACAGAGGGTAGGGCTATTGGCCATTCCTTGTGGGAGGACCACCCATTCATATCTACTGTCAATTTCCTCTTGATTAATAGAGGGAACAGTAAAAGCAAAACGAGGAGTATCCGCAGGATTTAAAGGGATGGAGAAAAAACAATCTTTTATATCTATGCTGATAAGTGGCCACTCCTTCGGGATAGCAGAGAGGAGTGGAAGCCCTCGTTGAACTGGCCCCATAATCTGCATTTGGCTATTTATGGCTCGGAGGTCATGTAATAACCTCCATTTTCCAGATTTTTTCTTTATCACAAAAATCGGGGTATTCCAAGGAGAGGTGGATGGCCGGATATGGCCTAACTGTAATTGCTCTTGTACTAATTTCCTTGTTGCTTCAAGCTTTTCACGGGAGAGAGGCCACTGAGGAACCCATACTGGATCTCCCGTCTTCCAGGTAATGGGAATTGCCTCCTCAGTGGCTACTGCACAAAACCCAGTCCCCCGCGACCACTCTTTTCTTTAGTAGGAATTGGGCTTTTACGTCCCTGGAGGTGTTTTCCCAGCCCGTAGGAAGGGTGGTAGCCCTGGCGAAGGAGAATATTATGGGCTTGGGGGAAATAAGATGTATTTTGTAAGGAATATCCCATGTCCACTAATAAATCTCTTCCCCAGAGGGAAACTGGCAGCTCCAGCACATAGGGTTCAAACTGCCCCTTATGTCCCTCCTGATCTTTCCAATGTAAAGCCCTAGCACTGAGGTCAGGGGTTTTAGCATAACCCAAACCTCTAAGTTCTCCGGCAGCCTTTTGAGTGGGCCATGAAGATGACCAGTCTTTACGGGCGATGACACTTTTATCTGCCCCAGTATCTAAAAGTCCTAGGATTTGCTTGCCTTCCACGTCCAAGGTTATCAAGGGACGAGTTCCCATATCAAAGGCAAGAGATATTAACTCATTTCCTGAAGAACCGAACCCACCAATACCGCGTCGTCCCTTTGCTGAAGGAAACATACCATGTAGACTGGGAAGCAAAAGTAACTGTGCCACTCTATCCCCAGGGGAGATGGCAACGATACCCCGGGGCGCTGAAACCATCACTTTGATAATACCAGTATAATCCTCATCTATAACCCCCGGATGGACTACAAGTCCTTTCATGGTAGAGGAAGACCTTCCAAAAAGTAAGCCAACAGAATTAGGTGGCAAAGGACCTTGAAAATCTGTTTCAATAATTTGAACTCCCATTTGTGGCGTTAATACCAGCCTGGAGGTGGCACAGAGGTCCAATCCTGCCGAACCTGGAGTGGCTCGCCGGACTGTCCCGGAGGCTGTAGATTGGGCCACTGAGGTGGCTGTGTCTCCATGCCCCCATACACCTGAGGGTTCCCATATTTTTGTGGGCCCTGGGAACGAGGGCCCGCCCTCCCGTTTTTTGTCTGAGTATTTGATGATTGCTTTCCATTATAGGGCAAGGGGTTGCCATCGATATCTTTAACCGAACGGCACTCAAAGGTAGGATGCCTTCCTTTTCTACATCGACGACAATACTCAGGAGGAGAAGGATAAGATTGGGACGTCCTACGCTTAGGACAATCTCGTTTTAAGTGTCCTGTCGCTCCACAGGAAAAACAATTGCCATTTTTGGTACTATTTTTACTTTGTTGTCCGGAGGCCTGTATAATGGCTGCAGCAAGTCCTGAATTGGTTAAGGGTCCTCCGAGTTCCCTGCACACCTTCATCCACACCTCTAGGCCTTTATGTTTGTAAGGAGTAATGGCCTGTCTGCATTCTTTAGTGCATTGCTCATAGACCAATTGTTTAATGAGCGGCATGGCCGCGTCAGAATCCCCAAAAATTCTTCCCGCAGCCTCTACTAGATGGGCAACGAAGTCTGAAAAGGGTTCAGTCAATCCTTGAGTAATCTTTGTAAGGTTACCAGATACCTCTCCTTTGTTAGGGAGGGCCTTCCAGGCCTGGGTAGCGAGTCTGTTGATTTGTTCATATACCTGTTGTGGATACCCAAGCTGTTGATTAGCAAATCGTCCTTGGCCCATCAGCATGTCTATATCCCAGGCTGGATTTCCTGCTGCTCGATTACGTGCAGCTTGTTCAGTGGCATATTCTATATAATAAGCTTTCCAATCCAAGTATTGGCCAGGATTTAAGGTGGCCCTAACTAAATTTTGCCAGTCTCCTGGGGTCATGGCATAGCGATGTAAACTCTCTATTATTGCTATAGTGAAAGCAGCTGATGACCCATATGTGCGAACTGACTCTGCGAGATGCTTAACTGTTTTAAAGTCCAAAGGCTCATGATAACGATTTCCCCCCTCCTGCAGCTGGAAAACTGGGAAAGCTTGATTTGCTAGAAAAATTCCCGCATCTCTCCACATCTGACTACTAAAAGAGACACCTTCTCCTGCTCCAGGCGCAGAAGGGTTATACGGAGGAGGCGAAATTTCCTCTTTAATCAGTTCAAAAGCTTTCACTTGTTTACAAATGGCCTCTAATTCCTCCTCAGAGTCATCCTCCCCCTCTGACTCTGAATCCTCCTCACTGGCCACTTTAGAGGAAGTTGAACGTTCCTCTTTTACACCGTCTAAAGCTGCCTGGCCCTCCTGCACAAATTTTCTAAAGCGCCTTTCTTCCAAACAGGCACGAATCAGCCGACAAAGCGGCCGAGTCCCTCCTGTGACAATACCTTGTTCTTCGGCGCGTTCTACGTCTCTTCCCAATTTATCCCAGCTTGCTAAAGAAAGATTCCCTGATACTGTAAACCATGGCGCTACCCTATCTATTTGTTCGAGAAAATCTTGTATTGTCTTGTCCCTAAGCTTTAGGCCTCTACTTTTCAACAAAGCTTTCAATGCTTTATGCAATGGGTGAGATGGACTATTTCCCATCTTGTCGAATCAGGACCAGCCCGATTCTCTAACTTGCTTACACTAAAAAATATCCTCCTTAATGGAGCCCCCTGTTGATCGAGGAAAATAACCCTCCGTAAACAGAGCCTCCTCCTCCCTTTTTGGAGTCAAAGGAGTACTTACCAGCCAGCTGCCCTGGACTGCCGAGGTTCTGATCAAAGCGAAGGTCCCCGTACGGGCCACCACTTGTCGGTCGCAGTGACGACTCTTACACGATCTTCCTCAAGCAGTTTTATTACCCCAGGTTCTTGTACAGTTCCCGTAGATCTTCTCCCCTTCTCCCCGGAAATCCTCCCCTTATATAGAGCCCAACAGCCAATCAGCAGACCGTTCACGTGCACAACTCCTGGGCACAGCCAGTCCATTGGCTGTTGCCCTATGGCATGCGGTGTTCCCGTGTATCTCATGCTCTTGTCGTCACTTCCTGAAAGCTGTTTACCACCTAAGCGCTCTGGGGAATTTCCGCTCAGCGCCATCTTAGCTCTCGGACTTACTGGCTGATGGGCGGGGCCCGTCACAATTTCCTGTCTTCTGCTGGCTTTGGGGTTCAATTGTTCCTGCTTTTCAAGAGCTTTGAGGTGTGTTGTTAGGCTATTTATTTGAAAATTTTCTGTTTTTCTTATGTCAGCACTCAGTGCTATAAATTTTCCTCTTAATACTGCCTTCAAAGTGTCCCAGAGGTTTTGATATGTTGTATCTTTATTTTCATTTGTTTCTAGAAATTTCTTGATTTCACCTCTTACATCTTCTATGACCCATTCCTCATTCAGAAGTGCGGTGTTCAGTCTCCACGTGTTTATGTTGTTTCTCAGGGTCTTCTTATAGTTGATTTCTAGTTTCATTCCATTATGGTCTGAAATGACACAGGGAAGTATGTAACCTTTTTTAAATTTGTTAGTGCTCATTTTGTGTCCCAGGATGTGATCTATTTTGGAGAAGGTTCCGTGAGCAGCTGAGAAAAATGTAAACTCCGCTTTAGTTGGGTGAACTATTCTATATGTGTCCAACAGGCCCATTTGGTTAATGGTGTTCTTTAGTTTGGAGACATCTTTACTGACCCTTTGTCTGGAAGATCGGTCTAGTATTGTGAGAGGTGTGTTGAAGTCTCCCAGTATTATTGTGTTGGGATTTATGTGTGACTTCATGTCACAAAGAGTTTGATTTATGAAAATAGCTGCCCCTATGTTTGGGGCATAGATGTTGATTATTGTTATTTCCTCTTGCTGGACTATTCCTTTCACCAGTAAAATTGTGACCTTCTTTGTCTCTTCTAATAAGTTTGGGTTTTAAGTCTAACTTGTCTGATATCATAGTTGCTACTCCTGCTTATCTTCGAGTACCATTAGCATGGATTACCTTGCTCCAGCCCTTTACCTTGAGTTTGTTCCTATCTTTACTTGTAAGGTGTGTTTCTTGTAAGCAGCAGATGGATAAATTCTGGCTTTTAATCCATTTTGCCACTTTATGTCTTTTTACTGGGGAGTTGAGACCGTTTACATTCAGTGTGATTATAGAGAGATAATTTTTAATTCCCAACATGTTAAGATCGGTTTCTGTTTGAGATACTGTTTATTCTTCTTTGCTTAGTTGTCTGCTGGATGGGAATTCTTGTTTCTTTGGTTCTGGCGTGTATTACCCATTTCCTCTTTGCAGTTAATCTCCTTGAGTATTTTCTCTAGCGCTGGTTTTGAAGAAATAAATTCCTTCAGTTTCTGTTTGTCATGGAAGCTTCTTATTTCCCCATCTAATTTGATGGATAGTTTTGCTGGGTAGAAAATTTTTGGCTGGAAGTTGTTTTCTTTCAGAGTTTGGAATATGTTACTCCTAGCCCTTCTGGCTTTCATAACTTGGTTTGGGAAGTCTGGAGTTATTCTAATTGGTTTGCCTCTGAATGTCACGTGGCCTTTTGTTTTTGTTGCCTTTAAGATTCTCTCCTTGGCTTCCACATTGGTCATTTTGCCAATTATGTGACGTGGGGATCCTCTTCTCTGATCCTGTCTAAAGGGAGTTCTATAAGTTTCCTGACCTGTGTATCGACCTCTTGCTCTATGTTTGGAAAACTTTCTGCTATTACTTCCTTGAAGAGATTATTTTTCCTTTTGGTTTCACCTTCTTTTCCCTCCTCGATTCCAATTATTCTTAGGTTAGCTCTCTTAAAATGGGCCCATATTTCTTCAATGTCAGATTCCTGCTGTCGGATTTTTTTTTCTAAATTAGAAACTATGCATTCATTTTTGGAATGATCATCTTCAAGAAGCGAGATTCTATTCTCCATGTGGTCTAATCTGTTGTATATACTTTGAATTGAGGCCTTTATTTCAATGATTGCATCCTTTATCTCTTTTTGACTCTCTCTGAATTCTTTTCAAAAGTCCTTTATTATTTCTACAGTTATTTTCCTGATTTGATCTTCTAGAGATCTTTGGATTTCTGTGTTATCAGATTCTGATGTTGTGGGATTGTGGGCATTCACTGCTCCATTGTTATTTCTCTTTCCCATGATTTTGGAAGTTTGTGCCTTCTCTGGGTTCTTCCCTGGGTCACTACGCGTTCACTTAAGATGCTCTGGATCTCGAGTCTGTGGTATCTCAGTCACCACTATTCCTTTACTGGGTTGTATCACAAAGTCTCAGACCCACGGAGTCAGTCGAGGCTGCCCAGACCGTGGGGGATGCCAAGTTGGGCGTTCTCCAGTGGGGAGTTGTGACTGTGGTGTGATATCTCTGCCACCGCCACTCCCCCACTGGGTTGCACTGCTAAAATCCCCGACCCAGGGAGACTATCTGCGCAAGTCCCTTGGAGTACAGTACTGGGATTTCTCCCCTAAGGGCCGCAATTTGACTCACAGTTGTTGAGTGCGGTGATGGAGCTGTATTGAACTCAGTGGATTCGCTGCTGCCTCCACTGGCAATATGGCACCACTGCCACGCCCTCGGCCGTGATGCGGCGTATTTCTTCTCTGGTTTTGAGCTCCGCCCTGAGTCCCTGCCAGGTGTGCTGTGCTCGGCCCTTGGGAGCTTTAGATGTTCCCTGCGCCGACAAAACTGCTGACTGCCGCCCAGCTGTTCAGCACCTGCTCACCTCGGCTCGCTGTCCACCCCTCCTCTCTGGAGCCTGGTGGCTGGTTGAGTGCATTGGTCTTCAGCTGACCGGTGAACTCGCCGCTGCTGCCGGCAGTAAGGCGCTGCTGTCGCGTCCTCGGCTGTGAGGTTGGCATAGTTCTTCTCTGGTTTTGAGCTCCACTAAGTCCCTGCAGGGTGTGCTGATCAGGCCCTTGGGAGCTTTAGACGCTCCTTTCGCCGAAAAAACTGCTGACTGCCGCCCGGCTGTTCAGCAGCGGCTTACCTCGGCTCACTGTCTGCTCCTCCTCTCTGGAACCTGGTGGCTGGTTGAGTGCATTGGTCTGCAGCCGTCTGGTGAACTCGCCGCTGCCGCCAGCAGTAAGGCGCTGCTGCTGCATCCTAGGCCACGAGGCCAGTGTACCTCCTCCCTGGATTTGAGCTCCGTTCTGAGTTTCCCTTCTCTCAGGAGCCTGGTGCTGCTAGGGAAGATGTAGGTTGCTTCGCGCCGCGGCGGCCACAGCACTTCGGGCTGGTTTCTTTCTGGTGTCTTGTTTTTCCAGCCCTCTTTTTCTCTGCCTCTTGTATTTACAGTTTTTATTTCTTTGCTGGTGGTGTTTTCTGGCTCTGAAAGGCGCTGGTTTTGTGGTAATAGAGTTCGATTGTTTGAGGGACTTGTAAGTGCCACTTTCTCCATCGCCATCTTCCCAGAAGCTTCCCAGTATGGTTTCTATTGAATGTATATCTTTGTGTGTGTGTGTGGTACTGGGGTTCCTGGAAGCCCTTCTACCTCCGGGCTACACTCCCCAACCTATTCTTACATTTTTATTTGGAAACAGGGTCTCCTAAGCCAGCACGCGTGGCTGGCTTCGAACCTGTGCGATCTTCCTGTCTCTGCCTCCCATGTGCGGGGATTACAAGCATGCGCCACCACGCCCGGCCTATATCACTTTCATACCATTGTAAAGCTGAAAACTCTTAAGTAGAACCATAGTATGTCGGGATCGGCCATCTGTAATTCATTAGCAAATCCTTCCAATGCTATTTCTATAGTACACACCAACTCGGTGCTCTTTCCTCCATCCCATTGCAATAGCCTTAGTCCAAACATCATTTCTCAAAAAGAGTCCTGAAAAAGCCTAACTGGTTTTACTGCTGCAGTACTTCTCTGTCAAGCCACTTTCCATAGAGCTTAAGTAACCTTAAAACAAACTGGAATGTGCTTTCACTTTAAATATTTCCTGACACACCTAGAACTCCCAGAATAAAATTCAAACCTTCTGCTGTGTGTAATGGCACACATTTGTAATCCCAATACTTGCGAGGCTGAGACAGAAGGATCTCAGGCTCCAGGACAGCTTCAGCAAAATAATGAGATTCTCAGCAATCTAGCGAGACCCTATTTCAACCTTTGAAAAATGGCTAGGGTAGTGTTTGGAAGTAGAATGCCCCTGGGTTCAATCCCCAGTACAAAAAAAAAGTCAATCCTTTCCTTTTGATGATCTACAGAGCCATCAAAGGGAACATTAGTTTCTCTAACCTTACTTTGGACCACTCTCTCCTTTACTCACTATTCTCTGGGACTTTTTTCTCCACTCATTCAGAACTTGTGCATCAGCTGTGTGCCAGACACCTGCTACTGGGAACACAGCAGTGGACAAGACAGGCTGTCCTCATGGAGCCCAGTGAGGAGCAGATAAGAAGTGAAGAATCCATGGCATCTCTGAATTACTGCCTAGTTCAGCGCATGCTCCTCCCCCTCCTCACATGCTATCTTCTTATCACTTGGGTTTCAGCCTAAAAGCCTCTTCTTCAGAGTCCTTCTGTGGTCGTTATCTCTTCTTTGCACTCTTAAAAGTTATTAGCAAATCTGCAGTTATCTTGTGTGCTATTGTTTTCCTTAAGAAATTTCAATGAAAATGTACAGCATAAGGGCTAAGGATCCAGCTCAGTGGTAGGTCCTGCCTATAATGTGTGAAGCCCTGGGTTCCATCTCCAGCACTGCAGAACACACACACACACACACACACACACACACACACACACACACACACAGAATGACTAAGGCATTATACTATTTTGTAAATCAAGATATTCCTTTGTTTCTCTAGTTTTGAATACCATCAGTTCCAGGACAGAATATGCCTTGTCTCAACATTTTTCACTGTCTAGGGGGAATCCTGAGACCCTTCAGGGGTTGATGAGCTTAAAACTACAGTCAGGCACCACAAAATGAAGGTTCCGTCAACAATGGACCACATAGACAATGGTGGCTCCATAACATTATGTTGCCTGGTAACATTGTAGTCACCTTCATTTCTCTTAAGTATGATGTTTATACAATGATAAAATTTCTGAGAAAGTGTCAAGTGGTACATGACTAATTTTATACCATCAAGATACTATCTGCCTGCCTTCCTCGCCTTTTATGAGTGTACAGTGGAGTTTTACAGAGCTTACACAACTTGAAGGAAGAAAGCAGATATCAAATACAACTCTCTTCTAGTAATCCAGACATTAAGGAGATGTGAGAAAATATAGAATACCACCTTTGCTGTTTGTTGGGGTCTGTTCAAACTGCCTGACAAAACTTCCTATAAATTAGCTACATGTAGCGCCAAACCGCCAGATGACAGGTAGTGCCAAGCGCTCTGGCCACCTGTCAAAACTTCCGATGAATGGGCTACATGTAGCGATCGCGCTGTCAGTGAATGGGCTACATGTAGTGGGAAACACGCTATCAATGAATGGGCTGCATGTAGCGAAGGCCGGAACTTCTGATGAGACCTGCAACAAATAGCGCCGAACGGATGCAAGGGGGTGTCTCCTTGTCCCCGCTACCTTTAGTTTGACAGATTAGAATAGTTTCCTGTCCGGAAAATCCCCCCTTGCCTTTTGCTTTAAATTGGGTTGCCTAAAAGAGAATAAACGAGATCTTGCTTGACAAATCTCCCGGCTCCGTGTGGTGATCGGGCTGTCATTGCTTATCTTCCTGCTCAGCTCTGCCACTGTCGAGCTGGCCCCGACAGCCGTTAAGGTTTGTTTTAGAAAGTTAATTTTTTTGGTGGTACTGGGATGGAACCCATGGGCATTCTACCTCTGAGCTACATCCCCAGCCCTGTTTTTTATTCTTTATTTTGAAACAGGGTCTCACTGAGTTGCAGAGGGCCTCACTAAGTAGTAGCTGAGGCTGCCCTCAAACCACGATCCTCCTGTCTCGGCCTCCCGAATGCTGGGATCACAAGTGTGTGCCACTATGCCCAGTTAGAAAGTTACTTTTCACAAAAAAGCTATTCATGTCAGCTAACCATTTTATTTAAAAATAATTTGAGTGGGGCCCAGGTCGTGGGACTCTGGGCCCCGGGCCGAACTGCGCATAGCATGCCAGACCCCTGGAGAAACCAGGCCCAGTAAGACGCTTGGTTCCGGGCGGGGGTCGCGCGCGGGGCACGCCAGCCGGGGCCCAGAGTCCCTGGGCCGAACTGTGCTTAACACGCCAGACCCCTGGAGAAACCGGGCTCAGTACCCTGGATTCCGGGCAGGGGTCGCACGGAGCACGCCGGCCAGGGCCCGGGTCGCGGGACCCTGGGCCCCAGGTGGAGTAGTGCGGATCACTCTGGACCCATGGGGAAACCGACCGGGTTACAGTGCTACTGAGTGAGTGCCTGATCCCACTACCTCCTCAAACCACATATACTGTCTTCTCTTATTTAAAAAAAAAAAAAAAAAAGGAACAGAAAAAAGAAAAATATCGGAGAGGAGGTAAGAAAGCCGTTATGGATGCCAGGACACTGGAGATGCAGACAAAACTTATTTAAATGCACTGGAACTTATGGAAAAATTCCCCGTGAAGGAGGACTGCTATTTCGCTATATTGGTAAGAATCACGGACATCACCTGTAAGGAGAGAGTTTAGCGGAGACCAAGGAGAAAGGCAGTGTTGAAAGAGGTCTCCGCGATGGTGGTGGAGACTTGTATTCAGGAGAAGCAGAAACCGGATACTACCTGCCACAAACCAACTCAGTCCACTTGGGGCACGAATTCACTCGCGGTCGATCTCAGTAAAGATGGGGAAGGATAGAGTGAAATACTGCAGATTCTTATCTGCAGTGTTTCTTTCCTAGGAAAATAATCCTATTATCGGCGCTTTTGAAAAGAACCTGACATGGATCAATGCTTCTTGTGCAATCGAACACTTTATTTTGGACACAAGATTTTTTATATATTCCCCTTTCCCGGTGAATTTCTAGTAAAAAAGTGCAAAACACCCAAAGTAAAAAAGAGAGATACACATGCAAATCACCAACCCTGGACAAGACAAAAGTAAAGGCCTGGGATATCACAGGTCTTTGTGATTGAGATTAGTCCCATTATCTCAGGTGGATCTTGTGCTTCGATTCAGCCCCTTCTGACCTTGCAGCTGCAGAGGCTTTTAATAGGCTAATTTCAGAAGGACAAAAGTCACACCCAAAATCAGTTGAGTCCGGTTTTCTTTAAGAGTTTTCTTTAACCCTTTCAGAGCTTTCATTCCTAGGGCTTAGTCCAATGTCCTTCTTTATCTATCAACCTCCTTTGAGCTGAATGGGGGACGAAGTCCAAGATTCCAGTTTTTATCCATGTCCATAGGGAAGTCCGTGTGATGATTTAGAGAATTTCGATGAATGTCTGCTGGATTTTGTCTGCAATACCATCCACTGTCTGAAAACTTAAACAAACTCATGACACAGTTTAGCAGGTAAACACCAAGAAATAACACGAAGTCTTTAGATTTAGTTGTCAGATATATTTCTCTAGCAGCTGAGCATTTTTCCTCAAGCGATAGGCTTATTAGAAGCCTATTCCTCTTTTAATAATCCATATTCCTATCACTAACCCTCTGCAACTTCCTTTTCTTTTCTGATTACCCTAATTCTCTCTTTCCCATTCGGGACAATCCTAGGAAAAGCTCTTCTTCATACACAAATATTTTCTTATTCTCACCATATTTTCTTTCTTTCATCTTTACACATCTATTTTATCTGTCCTTTGTTTTGACATAGCTATTTTTAACCAGGTGGTGTCGCTATAACTCCAGGCATCGCTATTACTAGGTGCAAAAGCCAAGATTGAAGGTCAAAGATAAGGGTGGAGTCCTGTATTTGCAATTATTGACTGAAATGCTGCCACTGCCTCTGACTGGTTTTTACCAAGAGCTGAAAGTTTACCGGAAAGTTTATTTTTCACGGACTCAGTTTCTCTCACAGTCCTGATCTTTCACCACCGGAGCAATTTCATGTGGAGAGTTAAAAGAATCATTACCAAAAGAATAATAGTTATAAAAGAATATCTAAGAGTGGAGGATACTTTTGGCCAGCGACCACACCTTCTCTCGGGGCTTATTTCTCACGTTGAGAATCACCTATGGACTGCATGAATAAGAATGCAGATGCCGAGAGGGCAAAGTCTTGGCACTACCAACCTTATTTTTCTGGAGAAATTACACCAAATGTCGAATGCTACCATCACGCATGCTTAGGAACACTGGACAACATTCAGAGTGGAAAAAGAGCCTGGGAAGTATTTGAAATGGTGGAGGCAGTGGCAATGGCAGTGGCCAGTACTCAGGGGAGGCAGACATCTGATACATTACACCTGGAACCTTTGAAATAATAACCCCAGAGGCAGTGATCAAAACCTACTGAGGGGTTAGGCCGGTGCTGGGGCCAGCGAGGCCGGCATCGGAGCCTGCCGTGAGGCAAGGCCGGTACTGGGGCCTCCAAGGACGGGACCGGAGCCTGCTGAGGGGTTAGGCCCGTGCTGGGGCCAGCGAGGCTGGCATCGGAGCCTGCCATGAGGCAAGCCGGTACTGGGGCCTCCAAGGCCAGGATAAGAGTCTGCTGAGGGGTTAGGCTGGTGCTGGGGCCAGCGAGGCCAGCATTGGAGCTTGCCATTAGGCAAGGCCGGTACTGGGGACTCTGAGGCCGGCATCGGAGCCTGCCGTGAGGCAAGGCCAGTGCTGGGGCCTCCGAGGCTGGGATAAGAACCTGCTGAGGGGTTAGGCCAGTGCTGGGGCCAGCGAGGCCGGCATCGGAGCCTACTGTGAGGCAAGGCCGGTTCTGGGGCCTCTGAGGCCAGGATAAGAGCCTGCCGAGGGGTTAGGCTGGTGCTGGGGCCAGCGAGGCCGGCACCTGAGCCTTCCATGAGGCAAGGCCGGTACTGGGGCGTCCGAGGCCGGGATTGGAGCCTGCCGAGGGGTTAGACCAGAGCTGGAGCCAGTGAGGCCGGCATCGGAGCCTGCCTTGAGGCAAGGCCAGTGCTGGGGCCTCCGAGGCTGGGATCGGAGCCTGCCTTGAGGCAAGGCCAGTACTGGGGCCTCCGAGGCCAGGATAAGAGCCTGCCAAGGGGTTAGGCCAGTGCTGGGGCCAGCGAGGCCGGCATTGGAGCCTGCTGTGAGGCAAGGCCGGTGCTGGGGCCTCCGAGGCCGGGATCGGAGCCTGCCTTGAGGCAAGTCTGGTACTGGGGCCTCCGAGGCTGGGATAAGAGCCTGCCGAGGGGTTAGGCCGGTGCTGGGGCCAGTGAGGCCGGCATCAGAGCCTGCCATGAGGCATGGCCAGTGCTGGGGCCTCCAAGGCCAGGATCGGAGCCTGCCGAGGGGTTAGGCCGGTGCTGGGGCCAGCGAGGCCAGCATTGGAGCCTGCCGTGAGGCAAGGCCGGTGCTGAGGCCTCAGAGGCCGGGATTGGAGTCTGCTGAGGGGTTAGGCCGGTGCTGGGGCCAGCGAGGCCGGCATCGGAGCCTGCCATGAGGTAAGGCCGGTACTGGGGCCTCCGAGGCCAGGATAAGAGCCTGCCGAGGGGTTAGGCCGGTGCTGGGGCCAGCGAGGCCGGCATCGGAGCCTGCCGTGAGGCAAGGCCGGTGCTGGGGCCTCCGAGGCCGGGATCGGAGCCTGCCTTGAGGCAAGGCCGGTACTGGGGCCTCCGAGGCCGGGATAAGAGCCTGCCGAGGGGTTAGGCCGGTGCTGGGGCCAGCGAGGCCGGCATTGGAGCCTGCCATGAGGCATGTCCAGTGCTGGGGCCTCCAAGGCCGGGATCGGAGCCTGCCAATGAGACCAGCACCAGAGCCTGCCATGAGGCAAGGCCGGTACTGGGGCCTCCGTGGCCGGGATTGGAGCCTGCCGAGGGATTAGGCCGGAGCAGGGGCCAGTGAGGCCAGCATCGGAGCCTGCTGTGAGGCAAGGCCGGTGCTGAGGCTTCCGAGGCCGGGATCAGAGCCTACCTTGAGGCAAGGCCAGTACTGGGGCCTCCGAGGCCAGGATAAGAGCCTGCCGAGGGGTTAGTCCGGTGCTGGGGCCAGCGAGGTTGGCATCGGAGCCTGCCGTGAGGCAAGGCCGGTGCTGGGGCCTGCGAGGCTGGGATCAGAGCCTGCCTTGAGGCAAGGCCGGTACTGGGGCCTCCGAGGCCGGGATAAGAGCCTGCTGAGGGGTTAGGCCAGTGCTGGGGCCAGTGAGGCCGGCATCGGAGCCTGCCATGAGGCATGGCCAGTGCTGGGGCCTCCAAGGCCGGGATCGGAGCCTGCCGAGGGGTTAGGCCGGTGCTGGGGCCAGCGAGGCCAGCATTGGAGCCTGCCGTGAGGCAAGGCCGGTACTGGGACCTCCGAGGCCGGGATAAGAGCCTGCCGAGGGGTTAGGCCGGTGCTGGGGCCAGCGAGGCCGGCATCGGAGCCTGTCGTGAGGCAAGGCCGGTACAGGAGCCTCCGAGGCCAGGATAACAGCCTGCCAAAGGGTTAGACCAGTGCTGGGGCCAGCGAGGCCAGCATCGGAGCCTGCTGTGAGGCATGGCCAATGCTGGGGCCTCCGAGGCCCAGAGCGGAACCTTCCGAGGGGTTAGGCCGGTACTGGGGCCAACGAAGCTGGCATTGGAGCCTGCCGTGAGGCTAGACCGGTGCTGGGGCCTCCGAGGCCGGGATTGGAATCCTGCCAAGGGGTTAGGCCGGTTCGTGGGCCAATGGCCAGCATCGGAGCCTGCCGTGAGATAAGGCCACTCCTGCGGCCTCCAAGGCCAGGACCGAAGCCAGCTGAGGGGTTAGGCCAGTGTAGGGGTTAGCGAGACCAGAACCTGGGCCTCCCATGAGGCAAGGCCGCTGCTTGAGCCAGGGAGGTCTGGATCAGTCCACTGAGTAGTCAGGCCACTACTGGGGCCTTCAAGAGTGGGATCGGTACTTGCAACGCAGCATGCACAGAGAAATATCGCAGAAAATAAAAATCAGACGCTTCTCTTAATCAGCAATAACTAGGAGGAAAGGGGCAACAGGAAGAGGTTGAGCTATAGAAAGGGCCCTATAGTGAAGCAACTAATGTGACCAGAGTGTATGTAATAGTGGAGGATGGAGCCTCTTTAAAACGCAGGAGGTACATAAACAAATGTATCAAAGTTAATCACCAAAAAAGCATGGGATGGAAGGAGGGGGAGGGGGATGGAAGGATGGGGGCTGGAGGAGGGCTAATTGGATGATGTGTGCTTGTATATCCTCTCAAGACTTGTACTCCAGTGTGATTGATATATGACTACAATGTACCAATTTAAAAAATAAATAAATTAATTAAAAAAATAAAAAATAAAAAAGCAAGTCATTTTGGCTAATAAAATAACCAGTAGAATTTTTTTAAGAAAATATTTTGTGAGATAACAGATGTACTTGTTACTATAACTGCTACTACTTTGGAAGCTAAAGAGTGTGTAAAACTTGAATTAAAATGTAATTAAAAAATAATAATTCGAAAAATCTCTTGGTTTTGACTTCCACATAGAACAGAAATAAATATGTACATGTGTATGTATATGCACATGTATGCATACTACACACATGTACATCAGTATACAACTGTGGAGTGTGAGTTTACTTTTATTTTGAGGTGCTGGAGATGGAACCCAGGGGTGTTCTACTTCTAAGGTCTACCCCCAGCCCTATTTTCTATTCTTTATTTTGAAACAAGGTCTCACTGAGTTGCAAAAAGCCTAAGTAGTTGAGGCTGTCCACAAACTGGGATCCTCCTGTCTCAGCTTCCCAAATGCTGGGATTACAAGTGTGTGCCACCATGCTCGGCTTACTTTTTTTGTGGGTCTGAGGATGGAACTCAGGGGCATTCAATCTCTGAGCCATACTCCCTTGCCCTATTATTATTTATTTTGAAACGGGGTCTCACTAAGTTGCAGAGGGCCTAAGTAGCTGAGGCTGTCCGTGAACCGCCATCCTCCAGTCTCAGTCTCCTGAATGCTGGGATTACAAGCATGTGCCACCAAGCACAGCTTTTACTTTTTTTAAATAGCATCTTGTGATGCCTTGGGTTTAATATCTAACACTGCAAAGAAAAAAATGAGGGATCTCAATTTTACTTATTTGGTGCTAAGGATTGAAATCAGGGCCTCATGAGCCCTACTAATGTAATATGCCCCTAGCCTGCTATCTTAATGTTGCATATGGTTATATAATCTTTTCAATGAACATAAAGGACTTCTAATTGCTTTCTTAATTACCTATCAAGAATCAATAAGAGGCTTAAAGGTTATAGAGGTGTAAAAATTTATACCATATAAATTTATACCATATAAATTTTCCATCAATCAACTCCATTCTAAAACTTTGTGACTAAAACTTTTACATGAAAAAAAAATCATGACACTTACCAACATATTGTAGTTTAATAGAAACAGGGCTTATACATGTTTGTTGAAAAAGTATTTTAATAAACATTATACACAGAATCAAATAAAATTGATATTCTAGTTTAAAAAATTACTGGTTCATCTAAATCCCTAAGATGCAACCTCAATAGTGATTGCTTCACATTTTCCAGTTTCTTGATCTGTGCACGTCACATGTAAAGATCCATCCCTACACAGACAGACAGACAAAAATAACATTTTATATATTGTTTTATAAGAACAAAGTCCTAAAGGACTTTGAGTAAATAAGAGTTAAATTTTTAAGAGAAAAGCATTAAAATAAAGAATAAATACAATATGTTTAAATTTAGTATATGCTAGGTTTAGGAAGTTCTTAGAAATATCCTGCTAGACCACTGAGACAGCAGCTGTACTCCGTAGGCCTCTAAGCCAATAAACATTTTAAGTTCAAGACTATGTAAGCTCAAGCCGGGCATAGTGGCGCACGCTTGTAATCCCAGCATTCGGGAGGCTGAGACAGGCGGACTGTGCAGGTTCACAGCTAGCCTCAGCTACTCAGTGAGGCCCTTTGCATCTCAGTGAGACCCTGTTTCAAAATAAAGAATAAAAAATAGGGCTGGGCATGTTGCTCGGAGGTAGAATGTCCCTGGGTTCCATCCCCAGTACCGGGGGGGGGGGGGGGGGGGAGGAAAAAAAAAAGACTATATAAGCTCAAGATACATAATGTCATTTTGAAGCTCAGGGCTAAGCAAATCCACCTTGACAAATTTAATATTCTTGCTAAGTATGATTTATGGAATAAGTTGTCCCTGTGGTAATTTGAAAAGGATTTCCTTGTAAATACATAGTAATTTATTTCCTAGATCTTTTCTGTAGCAATAATTAATACTTATACTTTTTTTTTATTTTGTGGTTCTGGGGATGGAACCCAGGGGGATTGTACCTCCAAACGACACCCCAGCCCTATTTTTTACTCTTTTTTTTTTTTTTTTTTTGGCGGGTCTGGGGATGGAACCCAGGGGCATTTGACCTCCAAGCTACACCTCCTGTCCTATTTTTTACTCTTTATTTGAAATAGGGTCTCCCTGATTGCAAAGGGCCTCACTAAGTAGCTGAGGTTGTCCATGAACCATGATCCTCTGGTCTCCACCTCCTGAATGCTGGAATTACAAGCATGCGCCACCATGCCCGGCGCATACTTATATTTTCACAGGGAAAAGAATATCAAAGACATAAACCTTGGACAAATATATTGTAAACTGATAAAAATTATATCTCAAATTAGCATGGACTAGTTTTTAGGTTGACTATATTCAAAGAGTTCAGAAAATATTTATAATGCAAATGACTTGAAATATACTATTCTTTGTAAATTATAGTAAGTTTTTAGCATAAAAAATTTACTGGTAAGATTCCTGTAAGTTTTTAATAAATGATTTGCCTAGAATAGCAATGGTTAAAAATCAATAAACTCACAAAAAGGGTCAAAGTTTCAAAGTAAATTTTCTTAACAGAAGTAGTCTAATTTTATACCTTTTCATAGTGAGAACAGCTAATATGTCACGTAGTCCATTTTCTTTTTTATCTAAGTCCTGGAGTACAACCTGTTTATGCAAAAATAAGAAAAGTAATTCAATACTTTGACATATTAATGAAATGATACACCAATTACTACAAAAGACTTTTCTTTTGTACGGAAACCTCTTAATATAGGGCAGTTTTCAATTCTTTTATTAAACTGAGAATTGAACCGAGGGTCATTCTACCTCCTGGCTATACCCCCAGCCCCTTTACATTTTTTATTTTGAGACCGGGTCTTGCTAAGTTGCTGAAGTTGGCCTTCAGCCTGTGACCCTCCTGTCAGCCTCCTCAGTGTGTGCCACTGTACCTGGCTTTCCTGCCAAAGACAATGAATTCAGAGAGTGGGAGTTATGCTTTGTTAACTGGAAATGGCTCCTCCAGATGGAGGGCATATAAGACAACTAATATGATTTGTCCTTTTTTAATGTTACACCTGAATTAAAATTGTTTCTAAAATGTATTGCTTATATTGGAAAATAAAGACTACTTTTCTGGGAAGTTAAACATTATCAGTAACATTCAAAGTATATTTTGGCAAGCCTTCTATATACACTTTAAAAAAAATAAAATACTATAAATATCCTTGGAAAGCTATCTATTTAAAAGGAAAATGTAGCAAAAAATTTTTGAAAAATGAAATTATATTTGTAAATAAGACATGCTAATAAACTTATTATAGCTTTCCTAATTTTCTCAAGAAAACATAAGTCATATTTGGAGTTGGGTAACTGACTTTGACAAGATCAAGTTTAACAACCAAGACAAGTCACTACCTTGTTTTACTGAGTTTTAAGATGAGGTTAGAACAGATGGAGTCACTAAAACAGCCTCCCCCAAATTCAGAGTTAATAGCTTCTCATCACCATCTGGCATCTTTAGGTTTGGTGTGTGGTGGCAGCAGCTACTGAGTCTGGAGTTCATTGTGAAAAGAAAGGCAGTGAGTGAGAGCCTCTGGGGGATCTGGGTGCCGCCTGAGACTCCAGACCCACTCATCTACACGGAGGAATGACTGGACGAGCTTTAAAACTTTGCAAATAGATACCACATTGATAAGTCTGGGTATGGCCCAGGCTCGCAATGTATATTTGTGCATGTTTTCATTATCCTTTATTGGATTAAGAACACTTAAAAAATACCTTCCCACAAAATAACCAGACATTTTAGTCTATTTGCAGATTTTTCTCTGAATGTATATATTACAAGAAAGAAAAATACAGGTTGCATGTGATGGCACATGCCTGTAATCCCAGTACTTGGGAGGCTGACATAGGAAGATTACAGGCTTGAGGACAGCCTAGCAACTTAACAAGACCCTGTTTCAAAATAAAAATTTAAAAAAAAGGGCTGGCAGTGTAACTTGGAAGTAGAATGCCCTTTGTGTTCAAAACTAGTACCTCAAAAACAAACACAAAATCTCACCAATCATACTATACATTGTCTTTTGTTACCTACATTTGTTTTGATGAAAAATGTAACTGATACTCATTTCCTATACTATAAACATTTCAGTGTGATGTATAAAAAATGATAAACCCAAAATCCAAACTAAACCCTACTTATTCTTGGTACCCTGTAACTGATCTATCTACTGTTAAATATTTGGATTATTTGAATACCTATAAGATACTTTCTGTATACATGCATGGACACCTAAAAATGCATACCTACTCAAAACACCACCCCCACCACACACATTCATGGTCCCAATATTTTGAAACAGTGACATCATACTATTCTGCAGTCCTTGGTGTACTCATTTCAATGTAACTATATTTCTTAGACATATTTCTAAGTAGATGCCATAGTTCCACCTAAGTCTTCATAAACGTTGCAGAGGATTATATCATATGAAGTATGTATGTAGTATTTTGAAAAAGTGAATTAGGGATTGCCTGGTACTGAGATAGCACAGTACAATGAAAAAAGCAGGGGCTGAAGAGTAAAATCAAAATGCCTGGCTCAGCCAAGAAAACAACAGGCTATCTACTGTGACAAGCCTGCTTATTTTTTGTTGTTATGTCTGTTTCTTTTGTTTTTTGCTTCTGTAGTACTAGGGACGGGACCTAGAGCCTTGGGTATGGTAGGAAAATACTTTACTGACGAGCTATACCCTCAACCTTACATGCCAGTTTCTTAAAATGAACATAAGATCTTACACCTCATGACATTTTGAGATCATGTTTGTAATGACATAGAGCAGCAAGCAGCCTTGCATTTAGCAAGCAAAAATGGCATTTTCTCCTTTAACTACCTAACTACGAAAGTGGTAAAATAGTAGGACCAGAGAAGTAGTATAAATACAAACTATTTTGTTTCCGTTTTTCCTTAACTCTTTCAAATAAAAACCACTTATTTCTATTCTCTCCTAAAAGTGAATAAGTAGAAGCAATCCATTCGTAAACATGTACTAGGTGTTTTATATAAATTTTACTTGGGATATTAGACTTTATAATTGAGATATTAAATTGACTCTAATCCAGAAAGAAGAGCTAAGCAGCTGAATGTGACTAGGTCATAGTCTAACTTTACAGATTCACCTGTGCAAACTTGGTTTCCTCTTTTGCAGAGTTCTTCCCCTCAGACTCATAGAGTTCAAGGCATACGGAAGATATGTCTCCGGGGGCTTGTAATGTGTGCTGTCTCCGAGCGGGCAAAGGAGTCCCTGACGGAAATAGTACTGTGAATCTCCTGACTCCTGATTCATCGATTCCCTAAAAAACAAGACAGATATCCTTTGGTATATATCTTTACAATGAAAAGCAATGAAAAGTACCCATAATAAATAAAACATGTATCCTTTCTTGATAATCTGAAAATTAGGCAAACTGAAGAAAATAGGAATAAATCCCACCCTTTATTTAAAAATACACTGAAATACACCTATATATGTAATGATTGCTAAACTTCCCTAAGAAGTCAACATGTTAGATTAACCAAGAGAATACAAGAAACTCATTAAACTTATAAAATTTTTACCAGAATAGTTTTATTATCAAATCATGGTATGTATAAAAACTTAATGTCAGTTAATTTGTATTATTTTTATGGAAAAGCTAAGCATACCTTAACTAAAATATCTTTGGCTGAGCATTCTATCATAAGAGAATCTTCCACTGGTACATTTTCTTTCCCATTAAGAATGCCTGCTTCTATAGCTGCACCAATTGGGATCACCTCATCAGGTGCGATAGAACTGAGGAGGTTGACAGCTGGGAAGAGAGCTCTAATCAGCTGCTGGAGCTTTGGAATTCGAGAAGACCCTCCACAAAGGACAACCTAGATGACGAAATAATCTTCAGATTTTTGCCTTCAGAAGAATGGTTGTTTGTCAAAATCAAATATAACAGGCTGAGCCATCTGCATTAGACACAGCGGTAAAATGTAAAAAGTACTGTTTTTTTACCATACTATACTTAAATATATAAGCACATAGAATTAACTTATCACACTTAACAGTTTTACTCATAATTTTAAATGAAGAAATATGTATAAAATATAAGCAATACATATGGTATATATATAAATAAGCAATATATACGGTTATTGATTAATATTGTGCACATAAATACATTTAGAAAGGGAGTCTTTTTTTTTAGTCTTTTTGTTTAGACAATTGGGTAAGGTACAAATGTCTGAAATGGGCTAACTCTTCTTGCTAACTTGGCATAAGTAATGTAAAATTAGAAATTATCACAGTAATTTAAGTAACAAAAAATTCCTCATAATCAAGTAAGGTTTATCCTAGGAATACAACCCTGGAAATTAATTCATCATATGGCTTAAATACAGATGTAAAGAAAACCATAAGATCATCTCATGGGTGTCTAAAAAATACATGTATAAAAACTCAACACCTATTTCACATTAAAACTTCTTTAAAAAGAGGAAAAGGGCCTTTTACACTTGTATTCTTAGTCCTTGGGAGGCTGAGACAGGAGGATTCAAGGTTTGCAGCCAGCCTCAGCTGCTCAGGCCTTCCAAAACTTAGTGAGGGAAATGCTGTCTTAATATGATAAGAGAATCTATTTCAAACCAGTCTCCAGTAATCAAATTTGTTGGAAAAAGATGAATATTTCCATCATAAAAGGAACAAAAGGAGGAGGCAGGAGGTCCAGTATCAACACAAATATTTAAGCTTTTTCACTGGGGATTGAACCCAGAAGCATTCTACCGCTGAGCTACACCCCCATCTATTTTTTATTCTTTTTTTTTTTTTTTTTTTTTTTTGCGGGTCTGGTGATGGAACCCAGGGGGCATTCGACCTCCAAGCTATTCCCCCTGCCCTATTTTTTATTCTTTATTTTGAAACCGGGTCTCACTGAGTTGCAGAGGGCCTCACTAAGTAGCTGAGGCTGTCCGCGAACCGCGATCCTCCAGGTCTCAGCCTCCCGAATGCTGGGATTACAAGCGTGCGCCACCACACCTGGCTCTATTTTTTATTCTTTAATTTTGAAAAAGGGTCTCAAGTTGCAAAGGGATTCACTAAGTAGCTGAGGCTGGCCATCAAACTGCAATCCTCCTATTTCGGCCTCTCAAGTACTGGGATTACAAGTGTGCGCCACCACGCCTGGCTGTATTTGAGTTCTGATCAAGGTAATTAAATATAAATCAGAAATAAGAGGGATACAATTACAAAGAGAAGCATGACCACTTGAAGGCAGAACCTGCGTCCAGACACAGCCAACCACCCTTAAAATGCCACTTTTGTCTTTTTTGAGGTACTGGGGATTGAACGCAGGGGCATTAACAAGCTACACTTTCATCTCCCCATTTTATTTCTTCATTTTGTAACAGGATCTTGTTAAGTTGCTGAGGCTGACCTCGACACTGATTCTCTTCACAGGGGGTCTGTGTCTCAGCCTCTTAAGTACTGGAATTATAGGCATGTGCCACCACACCTGGCTATTAATTACTCTTTTTTGCTAGGGAGTGTGTGTGTGTGTGTGTGTGTGTGTGTGTGTGTGTGTGTATAGCTGAGTGTTATATATTGAGTTCACCAGAGCCATTAATCACAATTTAATAATTTTCCTCATTAACACACATTCTGAAAATAAATGTATAAAAATATTTTTCCCTACTAAAAGCTATTTCCTAAATTCCAATCTTAAACAAAAACTAAAATAATTAAGAACATTACCTTGTTTATATCATTGGGTGTAAATCCACTTTGATCTAGGAGTTCTTGGATTGCTTCTATACATTTATTAAAAAGTGGAGAACAAAGAAGTTCGAATCTTGCTCTGTGCATATACATCCACATACAGAAAAAAGAGAAAGAGAAAAGGCTTAGTAAAATCAATTTTTTTTGTGGTACCTGAGACTGAACCCAGATATACTTTATTACACTTCCCAACTCTCCAGCCTTTCTCACTAAGTTGCTAAGTCTCACTAGTTGCTGCAGCTATTCTTGAACCTGCAATCCTCCGGTTTCAGTCTCTGAAGTACTGGGATTACAGACATGTGCCACCATGCCCAGCTCTATCAAACTTTCTTGTGAAGAGTAATGTCAAAACAATCTGATAAACCGGGCGTGGTGGCGCACGCTTGTAATCCCAGCATTCGGGAGGCTGAGACTGGAGGATCGCGGTTCACGGACAGCCTCAGCTACTTAGTGAGGCCCTCTGCAACTCAGTGAGACCCTGTTTCAAAATTAAGAATAAAAAAAGTAGGTTGAATGCCCCTGGGTTCCCTTCCCAGTACCACAAAAAGAAAAACAAAATCAATCTGATAGGTTTGGAATCAGAGCAGGGTATTATTGAACAGTGAAATATCATGGGTGTGTGTATGTCTAAGTTTTCCTCTGACATATTTATAAAGACATTTAATATAAAATTCAGGTAGAAAGCTGTCCTGCCCATGGCCTACTTATAAGCTTCTGCCAGGCGTGTTGGCGCACGTTTGTCATCCCCGCACTTGGGAGGCGGAGACAGCAGGATCGCGAAGGTTCGAAGCCAGCCGTGCTGGCTTAAGAGACCCTGTGTTCAAATGAAAATATAATAAATAGGTGTCTGGGAGTGTAGCCTGGAGGTAGGAGGGTATCCAGGAACCCCGGTACCACCAAAAATAAAAAATCTAAGAATACACCCAACACGAGGCATTTCAAACAACAGGCCTACTCAAAACCAAATCCTAATCAAACCCAATCATCATTTACTACTTTATGTTATATTTTTTGCTGTTTTTATATGTTAAAATTGAGCTGGGTGTGGTGGTGCGCGCCTGTAGTCCCAGTACTTGTGAGGCTGAGACAGGAGGATTGCAGGTTGGAGGCTAACCTCAGCTACGCAGACCACTCGCCACATGGTGAGACCCTGTTTCAAAATAAAGAAATAAGAATCGGCCTGGGGGTGTAGCTCAAAAGTAGAATGCCCCTGCTTTCAATCTCCAGCACCACAAAAACAAAAAACAAAAGTTAAAATTGTTTCTAATGATTTTTCATTTTAAGTCTGAGACTATGTTATACCCAAGTTTAATCCTTTTGTACCAAGAAGCTTAAATGCAGGCAAATAATAAAATTTTAAGATTTATGTTCATTAAAAACATATTACTAGTTTCTTATAATTATTAAGCAATTAGTAATTACTAATTACCAAACTTAAGCATAGATAAGTGATTTTAAAATGTGTTATCTACTTACATTAAAACATACTTTTATGCCTGAAATATCTGAGATAAGGCCAAAATTTCTTTAATGAAAAGTTACATGTTCATTTCTTTCTTAATTACTGATATTTAGCAAACCCATTCTGAGTAGTTGGACAAACTTAGTACTGAGGCATTCTAGAAATAGAAAAAAACAAAGAAGCCGGGTGTGGGGCACACACTTGGATGCTCAGGAGGCTGTGACAGGGGGATTGTATAAGTTCGAAGCCAGCCTCAGCTACGTAGTGAGGCTCTCAGCACAGTGAGACCCTGTTTCCAAATAAAGTATAAAATAGGTCTGGGAGTATAGCCCGGAGGTAGAAAGCCCCTGGGTCCCTCCCCCCCAGCAAATAAATAAATAAATAATAAATAAATAAATAAATAAATTCTGTTCATAAAGAGATTTCAATTCAATTCAACACCTTTTCTATCTTTTGGGCTATAGCTTGAAATCCTTCAAAGACCAAGAGAATGTTCTGCTGGCCACTAGTCACAAAAGGTGACTGAATACTTGAACTGCAGACCTGCAGGCAGTGCCACTGACCAACTGCACTCTTAACATGATCCTTATCCTGATTACGTTTAAGCAGCCATGGGTGGTTTGTGGCTATTGTTTTGGGCAACACTGATCTATCTCTAGAAGCCCAGTTAAAGTGAAGAGGTTCAATTAGGAGGAAGAGATGGAAAGAGAAGCTAACCAAAGATAGCAGAATACTAAAAACATAATCCTGAAATGCTAGGAGCTGTTACTATGCTTCAGGGTCACCTGTTAGATAACTGGAAGGTTTCAACAGGCTAACTAAAACAGCTGTTATTATTGGTAGGAAGTATACAGCACAACCATCCTCCCTTGCTACTTTCCGGGTACAATGTAATCACTTCTAAGCAATGCCTTGAATTATAAAAAACATGGGAACACTAAAAACTATTTCTGCACATTAAATTTGTGTTCCCTGTCATAAAAATTAATGAAATGTAAAATACCGATGATGATGGACAGAGTAAACAAAAAACAGATGGATGTCAATCTTCAGTACAGTATAACATTTGAAGAGTAGAAGCTCTGGGCTCACGCTGCCTGGATTGAACCCCAAGTCCATCACTAACCGGCTGTGTGACCATGGGCAAGTAATGAAACCTCTCAGGTTTGTTTCTTCATGTGTAAAATGAGATAATAGTGCCTACACTCATAGGCCTGATATGAGGATTCCATGAGTTAATATAAATAAAAGTACTTAAAGATTGCCAAACAATGTTAACTAGTCAGTAACACGGAAGCATCAGCATGTCCCATTAAAATGTATGTAGTAAAGAACTAAGGATTAATAAGTAGGTGGGATTGAAGTTTAAAAAGAAATCTAAAAATCTCAAACTTCAAATCCTATCTCACCTTTTATTTTATTTTATTTTTCCCCCAGCTGATCCCTTTATTTATTTATTTATTTATTTTTATTGGTGCATTGTATTCATACATCATAGTGGGATACAAACTTTTGTAGACATACATGCACACATCGCTCAGTCAGCCCCCACCCGATCCCCACCCCATTCTCTCCCCATCCCTCCCTCCCATGCTTGGCTTAGTGGTTGACGTCTAGTATTATAGCACTTTATCCAAAATTAAAAATTATAATCTCTCATAACAGTTTCATTTGTCTGATACCAAGCTTTTGATGACTTAAAGATAACATTTCAATATTTCTTTTTTACTTTCTTTCTTACCAGAGAATATTTTTTTTCTATTTTTTTAGGTGAAACTATCATATATTTATATATTTATTTTTCAGGAAAAAAAATCTATCCTAATGTGGAATATGGACTCTAGATACCCAAAACGATCTTGAAAAAGAACAAAGCTAGAAGATATATATTTTCTGATTTCAAACCATATAAAGCTACAATAATTGAAACAGTGTAGTACTATTCTAAAAGCAGATATATAAACCATTGGAGTAAAATAAAAGCCTAGAGCTAAATTCTTCCCTATATTGTCAAGTTATTTTTGAAAAGGTTTCCACGAACATTTGGTGGTGGAAAAATAATCTTTTAACTAAATATTGTTGAAAAATAATAATTACATGGAAAAGAATAAAATTGGACCCTTACCTAATCCCATATACAAGTATTAAAATAGATAAAAGACCTAAATATAAATCTTAAGACTATAAACTTTTAGAAGAAAATCTGGGTCATTAAACCTCACAACATTGAAATTGGCAGTGATTTCTTGGATATGATTTCAATGGCACAGGCAACAGAAGAGTATACAAACTCCCTAAAAAATAAAAAAAAATATTGTATATCCAAAGACAATGTAAACAGTTAAAAGTTACTAATAGAATGGGATAAAATATTTCCAAATGCTATATCTGAAGGTATATTAAAATTCCAACTAGAAGTCCTAAAAATTAACAACAACAAAGGCAAACAATACCATTTAGAGATAGGTAAAAGACTAACATAAATAATGAATCTCCACAGATTACCAATCTTAGTTGTCTGTTGGATGGAAAATCTTGTTTCTCTGGTTCTGGTGTGTGTTACCTATTTCTTCTTTGTAGTTAATCTCTTTGAGTATTTTCTCTAGTGCTGGTTTTGAAGACATAAATTCCTTCAGTTTCTGTTTGTCATGGAAGCTTCTTATTTCTCCATCTAATTTGATAGAAAGTTTTGCTGGGTAGGAAATTTTTGGCTGAAAGTTGTTTTCTTTCAGAGTTTGGAATATGTTACTCCAAGCCCTTCTGGCTCTCATGACTTGGTTTGGGAAGTCTGGAGTGATTCTAATTGGTTTGCCTCTGAATATCACTTGGCCCTTTGTTTTTGTTGCCTTTAAGATTCTCTGCTTGGCTTCCACATTGGTCATTTTGACAATTATGTGGCGTGGGGATCCTCTTCTCCGATCCTGTCTAAAGGGAGTTCTATAAGTTTCCTGGACCTGTGTATCAACCTCTTGCTCTATGTTTGGAAAATTTTCTGCTATTACTTCCTTGAAGAGATTGTTGATCCCTTTGGTTTCACTTTCTTTTCCCTCCTCTATTCCAATTATTCTTAGATTAGCTCTCTTAAAATGGGCCCATATTTCTTCGATATCAGATTCCTGCTGTCGGTTATTTTTTTCTAGATTAGAAAATATGCATTCATTTTTTGAATGATCATCTTCTAGGAGTGAGATTCTGTTCTCCATGTGGTCTAATCGGTTGTTTGTGCTTTGAATTGAGGCCTTTACTTCATTAATTGCATCCTTTATCTCTTTTTGGCTCTCTCTGAGTTCTTTTTGAAGCACCTCTATTATTTCTACAGTTATTTTTCTGATTTGATCGTCTAGAAATCTCTGATTTTCTGTTTTATCGGGTTCTGATGTTGTGGGGTTGTGGGCATTCATTGCTCCAGTATTATTCCTCTTTCCCATGATTTCGGAAGTTTCTGCCTTCTCTGGGTTCTTCCCTTGGGTCACTATGACTTCACTTAACGTGTTCTGGATCTCGAGTCAATAGTATCTCAGACCCCACTACTTCTTTACTGGGTTGTATCACAGAGTCTCCGACCCAGAGAGTCGATAGAGGCTGCTTTAGACTGTGGGGGGTGCCAGGTTGCACATGCTCCTATGCTGTGATATCTCTGCCACCGCCATTCCCCCACTGGGTCAAGTCCCAGGGAGTACAGTACTGGGATTTCTCCTCTGTGGCCTGCAATTTGACTCACTGTTCTTGAGTACGCAGATGTAGCTGTACTGGCCTCGCTGAATTCGGTGCTGCTGCCGCCGGTGGCAATATGTCGCCACTGCTACGCCCTCGGCCGTGGGGCTGGCGTATTTCTTGGTTTTGAGTTCCACTCTGAATCCCTGCAGCGTGTGCTGAGCTCAGCCACTGGGAGCTTTATATGCTCCCTGTGCCGAGAAATCCCGCCTGGCTGTTCCGCAGCAGCTCACCTCGGCTTGCTGTAGTCATCCGGTGAATTCGCCGCTGCCGCCGGCAGTATGGCGCTGCTACCGCGTTCTCGGGCGTGAGGCCGGTGTATCTCCTCTGTGGCTCTGAGCTCTGTTCTCAGTCCGCTTTCTCTCTGGAGCCTGGTGATTTTTTTGTTTCTCTGGTGATGGTGTTTTCTGGCTATGAAAGGCGCTGATTTTGTGGTAATGGAGATTGGTTGTTAGCGGGGCTCTTAAGCCCCGCTTTTCTCGGTCACCATCTTCCCGGAAGTCCTCACCTTTTTTTAAAAGATCTAAGATGTCTTTTTCACTAGTGCTAATTGTAGCTGAAATAACAGGGCAAGCAATTGCAACTGAGGTAACTTCTCTGGGACCAGCTATTTATTTTGACAAAAAATGAACCCCAAGAGTTCCTCTTCTATGGATGGCTAATAAATCTCCAACAGAAGAACAAACAAAAAACCTAAGGTGAGAAAACTACACAAGATGCTCTTGAAATAACTTAGCGTTTCCTGAACTTGAGTTTTACCTGGACACATTGCAGTCAAAATCTTGACCTTCATACAGTGAATCAAGAAAACAATTGGCGCTTCCCAAGGTGGACAAAGAATGTTTTGCAACCTCAGCGCTGTTCACCAACTTCATCATGGCCCGGGCATTTCCCCTCACGTCATGTTTGAAGGACCTACATTAAAAACACAACCTTTCAAGTTTCAAATCACTGGGTCATTTAGAACTTAATGTAACTAAAGTCTAGGTCAGTGCTTCTAGAGCAATAACAAACCCAAGATTCAGTATTACATCCCAGATATTAGTATTTGGCTTCTAATGCCTCTAAACTTCCCTAGGAATATTCTCTGCAATTGAAAGAAGGGTCCCTTCCAGAAAAATGAATAACCAATTTAACTCAGGCATGGTGGTGCATGCTTGTAATCCCAGCGCTTGGGAGGCTCACAGAAGGATTGTGTAGGTTTGATGTCAGCCTAAGCTCCTTAGTGAAACCCTGTTTCCAAATAAAGTATAAAATAGGTCTGGGAGGATAGCTCGGAGGTAGAAAGTCCTTGGGTTCCACCCCCCTGTACGACCAAACCCCCCCCCCAAAAAAAAAACAAAAACAAACCCCCAATACTTTAAATTGCTATGTTACATAACCATATAGATTAATAATGTAATAGATTGTAATTTGAAGAATGTAAAATAAGTTTCATCTTTTTGCTGGTGAGACAGAAAGGTTGACAGAGGTTTAGGGTCAGCCTCCTAACTCACCTTTTACATTCTAAGTCTAATCACTGTTTAATGATATAAAATTATTTGTCAAATATTAGGGGAAAAAAAAACTTCTTGCTTCTTCAAGAAAATTTGACACATACAAAATATGTAAAATTAAAGTTCCTCTCTTTTTTATTTATTCATTTTTTGTGGTACTGAGGGTGGAACCCAAGGGCTTTCCACCTCCCAGACCTATTATACTCCCAGACCTAGTTTGTATCTTATTTGGAAACGGGGTCTCACTAAGTTGCTGAGAGCCTAATTAGCTGATGCTGGCTTCAAACCTGCGCGATCCTCCTGTCTCAGCCTCCCGGTTACTGGGATTACAAGCATGTGCCACCATGCCCGGCTGAGGCTGGCCACGAATCTGCCTTAGCCTCCTATACTGGGATTACAAGTGTGTGCCACCACGCCTGAATGGTATTGGTAATTTCTTTGCAATGAAAAAAATACCTTCTTTGCACCAGAGTGATTTAAAATAAAGTAGGAAAATAATTTAAATACTCAAAAACTCAACTAAAACGTATCGTTCAGACCACTAATACTCACCTCTGGAACTCAGAAGCTAGATAGTAGGCCAAGGTCTCTGTGAAATGCGCACCACCAATGTTATCATCAGTATTCGTTGAAAGAACCCGATATATTCCACTGTTAACTTCCATGATACTCAGAGATAAGGATGTTCCTCCAAGCTTAAATACCAAAATATTGCTTCAAGAGAAAGATAAAGTGAGTAATCTACTAGAGAATCACAGTATTTTAAAGCTAGTTTGGACATTACAAGTCACTTAGTTTAATCCCTTTAAATTACAAATGAGGAAATTGAGAATCTCAGATGAGTAACTGAGTTGTCTACAGTCATTTAGTGATGAATCCAGCCTTAGCCCAGATCTTCTGAATCCAAGTAAAATCTCTTTTTACTTAGTCATGCTGGTAAAATGACATTTTTCTGATTAGAGTTCAAAACATGAGCATTTGAAATCAAGAAGACATTTGTGATTTTAAGAACTCTAAGACAAATGCTATGTTAATATGCAAGTCACTACTTCAACATGGTCTACAGATATAAAACATACAAAACTAGAAGCTAATTTCCTATTTCTAGTATAGCCTGTGAAAAACTTAATAAGGTGAAACTATTAGGGAAAGTTAATATATCTGAACTTATTTCTCTAAAGTTTCATAATCATTAGATTATTTCAAGTATTGTCAGCTAAATAGTATTAAGTGTATCTTACTATTTCACCAACAAAAGAATGGCAAATCTTCTCAAATCTTCAGGTAGGATTTCCCTCTATCGCTTCTCAAGTCAAATGTACACAAAACAGTACCCACTTCTAAATGTATCTAATAATTTGAATTGGTAATAAAATCAATAGTGCTTCAGTTGGAACTGGGCCAGAACTATAATTTTCCAATCTTCTTCCAATAAAGGGATAAAATTAAGGCAGTAGAAGAGCAGAAAAGCTCCCTCCTATTACGTCCTTTCTCTGCTTTCCTAGCAACCTTTTCTCAACTATTTGAAAAACTCACACGTGCATCCAAAAAGGGTGGAAACTACCACACATAACACTCTCTACTGACATAACTGCTATCTCTGAACACTTTCCTTTTTTTCTTTTTGCTGTCATAGGATTGAACACCAGGTGCTCCACCAATGAGTTACATTCCCAGACCTTTTAACTTTTGAGACAGGTCTTGCTAAATTGCCCAGGCTGGCCTCGAATTTGCAATCTTCCTGCCTCACCCTCCTGAGTTATTAATATTACAAGCAAAACTTCTAACTGCAAATAGGGCTTTTACCTTTTTCCAGTAGGGGAGTCTTGTCCAATTCCATAAGCAAGAAGAGCTGCAGACTGCTCATGTATTAACCGCAAAACATTGAATCCAGCAGCTCTAGCTGCTTCTCTGTGAACAATTTGCTTTCAGTGAATTTAATATCACAACATGTTCAATCCTATACCTTTAGAAATGCTCTGATAAAAAAGCTGTGTAATAGCTGATAAATTTCACAGGTAGACATAAAGTGTAATGATCTTTGGAAACAAGAAAACTAGAGCCTGGAACGGAAGTGACTCTAACAGTTCACTTTCTGTTTAAAAGTACAATGTTTAAAGCCCATTTTCTTGACAAAGAAAAACACTATGTGCTTATAAAATAAGAAACATAAAGTTCTCAGAAAGGCCAGGGTTAAGAAAAAACGTTCATTTTTTCTGAGGATTCTCTTTGGGTTCTTGAAGTCTAGAAGAGGTGCTGGCCTCCATGTTACCCAGAACGTCCACGTTCAAAACATAATCACCACACTCTATCATAATTGCCCTGTTAATTCTGTGCGGTCAGAACCATGTTGTATTTATATAATCAACTATGAATACCACGTGGCTTTATCAGTGGTCAATAAAAACTGGATGAATGAAGAAAAAACTGTCCATGCTTACAAATTTTAGAAAGAGACTAAGATAAATTTATAAAACATGTTGGAATTTTCTAATTTCTTTAATTTGGGGTCACAGTTGCAAATGCACATACACTCACCAATAACATTTGCCTATCACCTATTAAATTTTTTTTGTGTGTGGTACTGGGTATTGAACCCAGGGACATTCTACATCTGAGCTACATCCCCAGTCTGTTTTGTTTTTTTTAAATTCTTTATTTTGAAACAGGGTCTTACTAAGTTGCAGAGGATCTCACTAAAATAGCTGAGGCAGGCCACAAACCTGTGATCCTCCTGTCTCAGCCTCCCAAGTACTGAGATTACAAGCCTGCGCCACCACGCCTGGCTTGTTAAAAATTAAATCTAGCCGGGCATGGTGGAGCATGCTTGTAATCCCCACGCTTGGGAGGTGGAGACAGGAGGATCACACAGGTCAAAGCCAGTAGCACTGACTTCACTGACTTAAGAGAACCTGTTTCCAAAAACAAAATGGGTCTGGGAGTGTAGCCCAGAGGTAGAAGGGCTTCCAGGAACCCCAGTACCACACACACAAAAAAAAAAAATTAAATCTATTTTTTGTTTACATGTTAAGATCTAAGATGAAGAAATAACCCCAAATATTTTCCACAATTGCATATTCTTATGTAATTCCCACACTAAACCTTAATTACATAAAATAGGCAAAGTGATTCATAGCCATCAGTTTAACCTGATAATTAAAACATTTCCAATCAAAACAGCTATAAAACATTTAATTTTATATCCTTTTAAAATTTCTTAAAAGGGAGCTGGGCATGGTGGCGAACGCTTATAATTCCAGCATTTTGAAGGCTGAGACAGGAGGATCGTGATTCGCAGACAGCCTCAGCTACTTAGTGTGGCCCTCTGCAACTTAATGAGATTCTGTTTCAAAATAAAGAAATAATAAGAGGAGGGGATGTAGCTCGGAGGTCAAATGCCCCTGGGTTCCATCCCGAGACCCGCAGAAATAAAAAAAATTTAATAAAAGGAAATATTAATATTATATCTAAAACATACATTATGTATATATGTATATGTATATATATATTAATTACCCCACTATGGTATTTACAAATACAATTTATTGTCTAAAGTATTTGCAAACACAACTTTAACTATATAGTGAAATTTGTCTTACTCTTAATAAAGCAAATAAGATAAACTCCAAATTATACTTACCCAAGAGCATTCTTTTGCTTTTCTCCAAAATCAAATGGAACAGTAATAACTACATCATTTGCATCAGAACCCAAGACAGAATGTGCTGTTTCTGTATATTAAGAAACATAAAAATGAATTCTGACAGTAAAAAGTATCAAGAAATACTGAGGTTTCTTAATTTATGCCAAAGATTCTCTCACCAAACAAATTCTCTTGACTGCACCACCCTATCAATCTTCTCTTGTGCTTTTATGGCTTGAGTCATAGCTTATGGACATAGAAATAATACTTTCTTTTTTTTTTTTTTTTGGTGGTACTGGGGTTCCTGGAAGCCCTTCTACCTCCGGGCTACACTCCCAGACCTATTTTTACATTTTTATTTGGAAACGGGGTCTTCTAAGCCAGTGCGCGCGGCTGGCTTTGAACCTGAGCAACCCTCCTGTCTCTGCCTCCCAAGCGTGGGGATTACAAGTGTGCGCCACCACGCCCGGCTAGAAATAATACTTTCTAAACAGCCTGGCATTTATGGCCTGAGTTTCAAATGTCTTCCAAACTAGATTGGTTCCACAGAGATTGAGCTTCTGATGAGTCAGAGTGAAGCTACATCATATTAGTTCAATATATTAATGGGCTGACTTCTGCCTCACTACTTCCTAACATAATTCAGAAATGAGCTTTATAAATAATCTACTCCAGAATTTCTGAGATTGTTCAAATCTGTTTAATCCACTTAAAGTTACTGTCAAGGGTGCACTGTTAATCTGGAAATATAATATTCACTATTCACCATGTTTCCTTGGCTACCAAATAATATAAAGTTTTAAAAATGCTCATCTGGCCCAAACCATTTACTGCCTAATCTGAAAATAAGAAAACCTGAAATGCTTTCAATTGATGCTCAGAAAGTTTTGGATTCTGGACCATTTCAGATTTGGGAATGTTTGGATTAAGGATTCTCAAGGGTAAGATATAGGCACAAATCCCCAGATGCAAAGTACTCTGAAATCTAAAGTACTTGTGATCCCAAGCATTTCGTATAAGGGATATTCAACCTGTATGTACTGCGAAATCAAAGTCATGGAAGGTAAGTAACGTAACCTGTGTTACAAAGCCTACTGTGGTCAAGCCAGGCCTACAGTTTAGGTCTCAACTGCTCATCTGCCCAATCACCCAGCTTCTCCCAATTGCCAAAAATCACCTTTTACCTTTTTAAGGTCAACTTTTAAAAGACTGTTTAAAGGTAACTATATCTCTTTTGTGCAATACCTTTCATTTTACTAAATATCAGTGTGGCAACATCTTCTGGGTTAACAAATTTTGTTCCTTCTCCAGTGTCTATTTCATATCGTAATTTCCCATTTCTTTCAATGACCTATAAAATAAATTATAATTGTGCTAAGAATAATTTTAATAAAAATGCAAAGTTTCAAAACAACATATGTCATCACCTTTGGCAATTACTTTGAGTAAGAGGGAAGCCATAATAGAACTATACTCACTAAACATTTACTTTCCACGATGTATTTCTGAACTTGTGGATCATCGGAGCTGCCCATAAAGAAAGATATAGAGATAGCTAAGTATTAAATTTTGTACTGTAGACATAAAAGGTTCAAAGAGGACTGTATTCTTTAAAACCAAGCAAAAGAATATAAGCAACTTAAACTGCTTAATAATAAAGTCTTCAAATATTAAAAGATAGAATTAAATGAGGTATTTACAATGATTATAACAATTCTACTAAAGTGTTCATCTCTACATTTGAAAGTAAGATTCTTATTTTAAGCTTGCTACACATTTTGGGGTGTGTATGGTATCACAATATCAAGGATTTTATATCACAGATTTTCATACTTATGATCCTGAAGGCCCAACCACTAAGATGAAAAGGACAAAAGGAGGTCAGATTGGAAACTGAGGGCAAAGAACTAACGCCATCCCTGCTGCTGGGTTTATGAACATAAAATCAACACCCAGAACCAAAAGATTATGCAACAGTAGGAATGCTGTATATGCAAAGACACAGTACTATACTACGTATATCCAGTATGGACAGATCTATAATAATGTCCTGTACAAAGTAAATATTAAATAAATGTATATGGTAATGAAAAAATCAAAACAATGGGTGTTAATACCAATTTATGCAAGCTACCAAATATTTTCACATTTACTGCCTAATTTGATACAACACCTAAATATGATACATTTGGTGGATATTTTAGAGATAAACATGTTCAGAGGGGGCAATGACTTATGGGGTAAAAAGAGGAAGAGCCAGGGCTTGACCCTGGCTTGTCTTGTTTACACTTCAGCAGATTACCTCCCACTAATGCTGTAAATTACACACTTTGGCCCCTTGAAGAGGGTTAGAAAGGTCTCTACCTAAATTTTATCTAGAAATTCAGATGAAGCAGACTAGCATAGCTTCCAGTAGTTTTCCTAGAAGCTCTGGCTATTCTATGTAGAAACCAGCCTTAAATTTTTTAATAGCCTAAAATTAATATTGGCTAACTGTTCCAGAACATCCAAGGACCTTAACTTGGGTAAATAAGAGGAAGACAAGACAAAAGGCTAATTTGGCTTAGAACTCTCTAATACTTGCAGGCTCCTTTTACTTCCTTCTCTACCACCTAAAAACATCAATTAACAGGAAGCAGATAAAGACTGCCCTAGTGACAAAGGTAGTCAACAGCCTGACTGGCTGGCTTTCAGACTTTTCAAAGCGAGGCTTAGTGTTCTTTCCTCTAAACCCTTTGCTCTTCCTTTTTTCTAAGCCCAATATTTAGACTACATCCTAGACAAATATTTTATAAACAGGGGAAAAAAAAAGAAATGTGCCCATACTTGGATTCTGCACCAATACTATAATTTCAGTATACTTTCAGGTGTTTTCTTTAGAATTTAAAGTTTCATACTACATGTAGATTATCACTCAGAAAAGGCCATTTTCAAGGGAAATTCACATAAAATTTGTAATAAGCTCTTAAGAAACTAGTTCTCAACTGCCGCATAGAGGGCCTCTTTCATCTGAACACAGAAAGCACATGTAGCTCTTGGGGACATACACAGGGAAGCCACTGGGGCTCAAAAGCAGAGAATAGAGATAACAAAGGATCACAGTTAACAGTAAGTAGCGGACTGACCCACAATACATATAGGTAAAAACTTTATTTTTCCACACCAGAATTAAATTACTTAACAGAAAAACAAAGGTGGGGGAGGCTGGCATACACA